>NW_024412377.1:15641844-15660618 GCF_014898765.1 Herpailurus yagouaroundi
TGTGTGTGTGTGTGTGTGTGTGTGTGTGTGTGTGTGTGTGTGTGTGTGTCTTTCTTTCTCATAATGCTTGGGTATGCAGTATCATTCACCAGAATAGCAGATAATTGATGCAGACAAGCTTTGGAGAAGTAACTGAGTACCATTTTTTATCTGGATTTGAGATCAGGGCAACAAATAGAGAATTTGTAAAAGGTTTATTTACAATGATTGTTTAGCAATTCTGGAATTAAGGGCAGGGATAAAAACATTTGAAGTCTTCAAATACAGAATGTAGTACAAGTCATTGGAGTAAATGAGATCATTCAGGGAGAATATGGCTAAGAAGAAAAGATGGTTAAGGACAGAGCTTTGTGATATATGAGAAAAGAGAGGACAACAAACCGAGGAGTAGAGAAGTGAGAAGTTAGCATTCGGGTAGTCAAAGTTAAAAACTCTTTTAAGGATGTGCCTTGGTCATTTTGGAGAAAAATTAACAACAGGCTGTTGGATTAGGGAATTAGATGGTCATGGGTGACCAAATGAAAATTGAATGACTCTTAACTAGATTTACATCACTGAGTGTAAAACTGAAACAGAAAATTATAAGGATATGAGCAAAAATTTGTCAGGATATTATCTCTAATTTGATAAAAAGGAGAAGTAAAAGATTGAAACGAGATTTTGGTGAAGAATGATCAAGTCCTTATTCCACCAATATGTGCAATAAATTCAGAAGTTTGAATAGTTTCAGAGCATAAATTTAAATACTCAGTAATAAACTGGAGATTTTTTATTATATTTACTTCCAGTTAAACCTCTTTAAAGTTCCATAATTTAATACCTTAGACAAGATAAAACAAGAGTATATAAAAACATAACAATTGTAACACAAATAGAAAATAATTTTTTCCAATTCTTGTCTAGTACTTAATACTATTTTTAATATTAATTTCTAGTAAAGGAACGTTGCTCATGCGATGCTAATGAACAGATTCTTTCTCCCATTTTCCTAAAATCTTCAGTGAGCCAGTTTTATGGGCTCATTCATCCTGGTTTGTCTAGAGAATAACAATTTCTTAAAGCTTTGTAAACACATACAAAATGAAAAGAAGATTTGAAATTAAAGGGCAATCACTCATGGCTGTCATTAGACTTGCTCAGATTCTGAGATTTGCTCTTTGAGAAAGAATGGTGAGCGATAGACAAATCAGAACTTCAGATCTAGAAAATATTCTTAAACTTCATGTGGTAGTATTATTTCTTCTTTTCTGTTGCTACAGAAATGAAAATGCCCGTAAAGACTTAGAAGCTAAAGATTTAATCCCAGGAAACATTATGCTATATCCTTCCTTAGGGTGGTTGAGAGCACTGCAGTTCTCCCCAAATTAGCAAGAGAAGTGTTAAAATGGCACAAGCCACAGAAAGGACACCAAGACAAGAGCCTGCCACTCAGTTCTTCTAATTGTAACTCCCCAAAATGATGGCATCTACCTCCTTTTAATCAGCCTGTCGTTTAAGGTTTGCTGATGCAGCGGTAGGAGATACAAATAAACCACCTGAATTATGTATTTAGAACTTGGAATGCTTTAAATCTGAAGCAATACCTGTATGATTGAATTATTATTTTTCTTCATTCACACACACGGAAATACAACCAAATAAAATGTATTGGCCTTTCCTAATATTAATATTAAATTAGAAATCTGAGAGCCTGTGGCTTTTCTACAGTGCATCAACTGGAAGAGAATACAAATGTGTCAACCCTTTCCTGTAAGTTATTCATTATTTGGAAATAGTACGGTTTAAACTGACTTTGGAATCTGCACACTAGTCCCATACATTTCTTGGAAATGTTTTCTCTCAGACACAATGACATTTTAGAATATTACATATTGTATTGTACAACATACTTCTAAATAATCCACATCTGCATTCCACTTGATCTCAGAATTTAGGTATGGTTCTCTCCCTATGATAAACTAGAAAAGTCATTTGCCTACTTGCAGGCGGACACCTGAGCTGAGAGTGTCCTTAGAAAGTAAATGGCCAGTTGAGTCGGTCTCCTTATTAAACTGGTATTTTAACAAAAATAAATACAGGATACCCAACTTCAGGAGTAACAGATTCCAAAATTCTCACAATTTTCAGAACAGTTGTCTCTATCATTTTTCTGTCTCAAGTACTACATTTCATCTTAGATCTTAATATGAACCAGGGGAACAATGAAGCAACAGTAAGATCTTTGAGAAAAACTACACAGTAACTGAAAACAGAGGGAGGCATGGATATTAGGGAAACACTTGTAATGAAAAGAAGCCCTGGACACATTAAGTGATCTGCTCCATGAATTTCTCTTTCAGGATTTTTTGCTTGTGTGTGTGTGTGTGTGTGTGTGTGTGTGTGTGTGTGTGTGTTTTAATTTTTGCCCAATTAAAAGGGGGTTATTCCTCCACTGTGTATTTGGAATTAAAATTGCTTGATAGTTTCAGTTACACTGAGGGCACTGTGGGAGGAAATTGCATGAAACCTTCAATGTAGTGGAAGATTGAATATTCACACCTTTGAAATACTCCTTGTGACCCTACTCTAATTGTAGTGACAACTGAAGTGGACTTTGCAAGACACACAGGTCTCAGAAATGTCCAGAGAAGGAAAGAGAATGGGATAGAGACATGACACTTTAATACAAATCAATGATCTTTAACCAAAAAGAAACATTCCCCATGAATTTCACCCTAACGGTAGAGCACACATTCTACGTTGAGTCATAATGGTTTTGGAAAGATCTGCAACTTTAGAGAAATCAAAATATATTTTTAAAAAACTTTGAACAGTAGCATCTGTTCTGGTAAATGAGCAAATTTGACAAGTTCATCTATGATTATTAGAAATTAACTCCATATTCTATTTTGACTGCTATACATATTTCTATGAAATACTGGCAGAAAGATTTAACATATTTTCATATATCTGTAGACTGTTATGGCTGAAGGGACATCAGAGATCATCTAGCTGCTTGTTTTACACATGATGAGTCAGGAAATGAGGTTTATATTTTGTTAATAGGAGTGTGACAGGATTTAATGATTAGCTATTCATATTTTTTTTTTTAGTGCTTATCCCACTGCGTAGTAGGAAAAATATACACCAAAAACTTTAGAATCAGTAGGACTTCAGGGTACTCTAAAAAGTTAAAAACTATTATTTATATTAAGCATTATAGACGACAAAAATCCAAAAGCTAGTGTTCACCAATCCATAATCCATGTAATGCTTCCTCTGTGGTTTCTGACACTATAGAACACATATAATTATATTTCAATTCATTTCATTTTCACTGGACAATTTTCACATGTCTACCTTTCGAAAGGTCAGTTGATTTTTTTCTTAACTGTATTCTGACATCAAATGTACACTCAGTCTTCTGAAATTTGAGGGAAATATTCCTAAGTGAAAGTAAAACTTTAAAATTTGCGAATTGCAGGCCAGCTGGCTGGCTCTGTTGCAAGAGCATGCAACTCTTAACCTCTAGGTCATGAGTTCGAGCCCCATGTTAGCTATAGAGATATAAAATAAAATAAAGAATAAAATAAAATAGAAAATAAAATTTGCTAATTGCAAAATGCACATTGTTGCCTGACCAAATATTTATTTTTCATTCCCCAAAATATATTTTTTCTTTTTCATTCTCACCCCTTTTATTTTTCCGGTGGGGGCTGGGACTACATTATCCCACCCTATTATACATACCAAAAATGTTCTGTTTTACTTTGTATGCATTTCCCCTGGAGAACAATTCAAAGAATTCCTTACACAATATGTCACTACATTTTGAACCAAACATTTTTTGAATAAAGAGAATTTGATTATGGTGCTGCTAGGCCAGAAGAATAATGTTTAGTTGTAAGAAAAATCAGAGGCACCTGGGTTAAAAGACTGACTCTTGGTTTTGGCTCAGGTCATGATTTCATAGTTCGTGAGCTCTAGCCCCACATTGAGGCTCTGTGGGATTCTCTCTCTCTCTCTGTTCCCCTACCCTGTTTCTTTTCTTCTTCTCCTCTCCTCCTCCTCCTCTCCTCCTCCTCCTCTCCTTCTCCCTCTCTCTCTCCCCCTCTTTTTCAAAAGAAAGAAATAAACTTTTTTTTTTTATTATTTTTTTTAATTTTTTTTCAACGTTTATTTATTTTGGGGACAGAGAGAGACAGAGCATGAACGGGGGAGGGGCAGAGAGAGAGGGAAACACAGAATTGGAAACAGGCTCCAGGCTCTGAGCCATCAGCCCAGAGCCCGACGCGGGGCTCGAACTCCCGGACCGTGAGATCGTAACCTGGCTGAAGTCGGACGCTTAACCGACTGCTCCACCCAGGCGCCCCAGAAATAAACTTTTAAAAAAAGAAAAATAAAAATAACATAAACATTCTATAAGATTGACAAATGTCCAGAATAGGGGAGATAAGTCAGTATATGCTAGTATAGCTAGCTTATATTTAACAGGATAATACAAAGATTGTAACAAAGTAGCCAAGATTCTAAATATATAGCATTTTTTGCAAACAGAAAAATGAGGAGAAAATAAAGAGCATCAAAAAAAAAAAAAAAAAGGAAATGTGAAAAAAGGGGGAAAAAGATGGGAAAGAAATGATAACATTAAGTAGTTTATATCATTTCAGGATCATCTTTGTGTTTACCAAAATGTTATTTTGTTCTGAGACTCAGTGGATGCCTGGGTAACCCTACCATTTAAATTGCCAAAGTATCACCGGGTGGAAAACCCATTTATCTCTCAGAATATCATTGTAAAGCATTTTTTCAGAACAACCACTAATGTTAGGCTGAATTTACCTTTAAGAAATCAGAAATAACCTTACACATAGTCTCTGCCTCAAACACAAGAGCCTTTTTAGGTGTGAGCAAAATGCATTCAAGATACTCAAATTATGTTAATTGCCTATGGTCTTACCAAGCGCTCTTCTCCAGTAATGAATGAAAGGATAGTAATCTCAGTTATTCACGTATATATAGACTGCTCAACTATGGATCACCTATTTGGATGGGGTTATTTCCACAATATCTAAGTCCTTATAGGTGCATACTTACTATATGTCCTATCTCATGTTTCAGTGCTTTGATTTTTATTTTTTCCTTAAAGCTCAGGATGGCACTTAGACACAATATAGTTTTCAAACTGATCGTTGACCCACTATTGACTACTCTTTGAAAATATCTTGTGGACAGATTTGTGAATAACTTCTTTGGGCTTCTGAGACAAAATAGTGAAATAAAATGGCTAAGTACTACTGAAAATAAGTCAATCAAATAATAAAGTAACGACCCAATTAACAGTTACAAAATAACGTCTCTGTGTTTAAAATAAACTAAGTGACAGGAGAGCCTTACAGAATAAGTACCAATAAAACCCATTGTCTAATTTATCTTTGGACAACACAGTTGTATTTGTGCTTTCAAATCAGGTAGAATTATGCAAGACCCTATAATGAGGATAGGCATTACAGAACTCCACATGAGAATGTTTAAATAGGTTATAATGCAATGTTTTTTGCATCTATGAAATTAACAGCTTTTAGGCAAATTTATACAATTTAGGTAAAATACTGTGAAGGCTGTTGTTACTTTAACATTAAGATAGACATATCTGTTATACATGTACATTTTTTGGAAAATTATTTTAATACATATTAACTGTGTTCATCATTTGCCTTTACAGGAAAAAAAGAAAATATCCAAATTGATTATAATGACTTTCATTATTAGTGAAGCAATACTATGATATTGATTTCTGCTTACACAGAGGTTCCTGAATTTTTGCAGATTTGTATCCCCCAGGATGGGGAAACTGATGGTGAGACAGAGGCTAAAGATGTCAGTAACTTGTGATAATCCACAGAGAGTGCATAACTACTGATTCTTTTGCTTCTACGGGCTTGTCTTCATCATGACTTAGGACTGTGTGGGCCAAGGCAAGGAAGCATAGATATGATCGGTTTCCCCTTGGCTCCTTGGAAGGGACATTAAACCTTGATACAGTTCCAAAGAGACAGAACATAGCCATGACATAGGACCTAAGCATTTTAAGTCGAGAGAGAAAACTAAAAACTGAAAGAAACTTAGAATGTAAATCTTTAAATCTTTCGTTATTCACAAGAGAAGGCTAAGTGTTTTGTACAAAATTTAAGATGAGACAGTCAACATAAAAACCCTGCTCTGTTACTGCATCCAAAGTCTAGATCTCCAATGCCAAAGTGTCCCATGTTGATAACAATTTGGGTGAAAGTACAATGGAAAAATCCTTTTATTTTGTGTTAGAGTATTATTAACCTATTCTATACTGTGCTATTTTCAGAGACACAAATAATATATTTTTTTAAAAATCTGACACTTTCTCTCTCAACTTGGAATCAAAACCATTATGTTCTAGAAGGCTCAAACTAGGAATATACTTTAGGATTTTTCCATTATATAAGAATATTGTTTAACACCTACCTCTGTAACATATTTGTCAGTATGTATTATATATCATATAACACATCACATATATCATTATACATAGTATTAAATTTTGCACTTGTGTATCAGGACTTATAAAAATATTGTTGTCTGTGTTTGTGTGGGGGAGGGGGGTTAGTTGTAGATAATTGACCTTGCCTCTATTGAGATGTTTCAACAGATACAAAAAGCAAACAACTCTAGATTGTCTTGTCTGTTTTCACCTTTATCAATTGAGGTTATAAAAACAAAAGTTAATGCAAACATCAAAATGAACAAAATATCTCTTTAACTATTTCTTTAAAAATGAAATACATTAGTGTAAATTAAAACTAATTAATGACTTTAGGGGTACGTGGGTAGCTCGGTCCGTTAAGTGTCCAACTCTTGATTTTGGTTCAGGTCATGATCTCACAGTTTGTGGGTTCGAACACCACATTGGGCTCCATGCTGATGGTGTGGAGTCTGTTTGGGATTCTGTTTCCCTCTTTCTCTGCCTCTCCCCTGCTTGCTTTCTTTTTTTTTTTTTTTAGTTTTTTTTTCAACGTTTTTTATTTATTTTTGGGACAGAGAGAGACAGAGCATGAACGAGGGGGGGGGGGCAGAGAGAGAGGGAGACACAGAATCGGAAACAGGCTCCAGGCTCCGAGCCATCAGCCCAGAGCCAGACGCGGGGCTCGAACTCACGGACCGCGAGATCGTGACCTGGCTGAAGTCGGACGCTCAACCGACTGCGCCACCCAAGCACCCCTCCCCTGCTTGCTTTCTATCTGTCTCTCTCAAAATAAATAAACATTAAAAAAAAAAAAACTAATTAATGGCTTTAGAGTCCAAAAGAATAGCAACAGACCAATTTGTCAAAGCAAGTACAATAAGTATTATGATTAATTAAAGATAGAAAATATTTATGGATACAACACATGGCTTCAGGCTACTTCAACTACATGCCTCAGTATTTGATTTTTTTTTTTTTAGCATATTCTTACAAACCTCTCAAGTTCACATTTCTGTCTTCCAGATATATTCTGCAAGGAATATACATTAAGAAAATATTTTTTTAATATTTACATATCAAAAGTTGAGGGTGGGAGTACTAAATAAGGCTTTATCAACTTTGTAGTATCTCCTTGTGATAAAGAACAAAAGGTATAGGCTAAAAGTAGGATTTCCTTCAAAAGTTATGAAAAATGGGTTATATGTCTTTGTAAAAATCATTTGCGATGGTTAGCAAAAAATGCCAAATATATTAAATTCCCAATGTTTTGAATTGTGGTAGGTCTTTATCACTAAGAATAATCGAACTATGTTCCTGTGCCCTTGACACTGAGGTTGATATTAACTCTCCTTTGCATTCACTACTCCATTAAAATAGTATTGCAGAAACTTATAAAAATAAATTAGGTGGGCAACCACTGTGGTTCAGGGTGCATCTCTAAAACTTGGAGTATATAAACTTAGATTTTAAAATTTCTCTCTAAAATAGAGCTAGAGGACTCCTTTAGAAAACAATTTTGAGCTTAAGGTTTGTTTTATACTTGTATAAACCTTGGCATGTTGCACTTGTCAGAAAAACTTCATAACCTAACAATAACCTTTTGCTATGCTTTATGTAGTGTTGTCCAGACAAATTGTCATGCTGTTCAGCTGAACAAGATTGATGACACAGCAAACTGCCAATGCAGAGCTTAGGAGAATACACCCCTTCAGTGAACCTCAGGCCACTCCAAATCATTTCCCTGGGCTGGGATGACAGCGGTCCCACAAGGATTTTGATTTACCGGCTGTGAAACGCCAAAGATACAAGTCCAAACATGAAAGAGTGCGTCTAAAAAATAAACCTTTCTTTCGAATATAGTTTATGTGACTGTTTGTTAGTGGGAAGGGAGAGTTATACTTTTTTTAATTTGGAAAAAATAATTAGAAATGTGGCAGCCATTTCGATGAATGACAAGTAAAAGTTTTGTTTACAAAAGGTCTTACTAAATAGAAACATGATGAATTGGCATTTAATCAGTGATGTTACATTGTATCACTATACTCATGATTTTAGTAATTTTTTTTAAATTATGGGCTTCAATATTTGGATATCTTATTTAGAACCCCTCTCAAAACTAAAACCAAAACCAATTCTATTATGATGTTATCTTACAATTACATATTATTGAGGAATTATTATTCATTTTAGGTGGGATGTCAATGCTTCGATAGTCCAAAGTAAGTATGCTCATTATGTTGAAATTTTATCCTCTATCATTAAAAGTTGGCCAGTGCATGGAGAAATAGGACATTCTATATATTTGTGCATAGTTGTTTTTTTTTTAAGTTTTATCAGGGACATAGTTAAAAACCTTCCAGTTCTATGTGTTTTGTGAAACTTTTGAAATACTGGGAAGACTGACCTAATCTCTTACCACTTCTGCTCAGTCAGCTTCACTAGCTCCCATGGGGGGGCGGGTAAGGCAGCAGGTGAGGAGGGAAGGATTCAAGAGAGCAGCCGGATTGACATGTGCATTTATAGTTTAGTGTCCTAGTGGTGTAATGCTGCCTAACGTGCAGTCAAGATGTCTACATACAAAGAGCTTAGATGTGAAAGGAGCTTATCAGTTGGAGGAGAAACCAACAGACTAGAAAATGTTTAAGTCTGACCTTTTGTAATGTTTTTGTACAACAAGCAGCCAAGGGTATGTGTATCTCCAGAAAAAAAAGATTCAAAAAATACACACACACACACACACACACACACACACACACACACACTAGACAATCACACACAGCCTTCAAACCTCCCCCAGCCTCATGGCTTTTATTCCTTTTCTTTCTATAGATCATTACTAATATTTGGCCTTCAGGCCGCTTATGCTCACTTTATTATTACCTTGAACTTCCTTAAAATAGCAAAGTTGAAATGTATTTAAAATATTGTTTCACTGAATAATCAAAGCACCCTGTCATTAAATGTGAAGTAAAATGATTTAGTAGTAGTGTGCAGAATCCCATGAAGGCAACTCATTAGGAACAGAATGCTAGCAGAACTCGGGAGGATACACAAATATCATCTACTGAGTTACATGACTGGGATACCAACATGGGCTCAAGTGCTGTAAAGGAACTCTTCAAAGCCAGGAAGAGGGCAGTGATCCCATTGAAATTGCACCTAGTTCAGGTTATCAGTACAGTATTCAAAATTTTTAAAAGTAATATGTCTTAAGCATATTAAATATACATTTTGGACTAAAATAAAAAGCTAATACACTGTTCAAGTCAGGGCTATAAACTGAATGGAGATTTCATAGAAAACAAAAAGAAAAAGAAGAGGGGAGAAAATGGAGGGGAGGGTAAAAGAGGAATCACAAAATAAAGAAAAATGCTACTATTTCTACATAAATAACATGCAAATTAACAAAGACAATAATTCATACTTAATACCCAGAGTTGTTCAACCTTCCCTAAGTCAGTTCAGGCAAACCAGATTGCTTCTCTTTGCTAGGACTCAAATACATCCATTTCCTTAATATTACATTGATCACACGGATAATGTGTACACTGTATTTAAAATATATTTATGTTATTATTTCATGCCAGAATTTAAGAGGAATTTTCTATTACTAGTATTAAAACTGCATTTGCTGTAGAATAGGTGGCAGTAAATATTTACTAATTAAAACCAATTGTCTAATAAATCGGGGGTGCCTGGGTGGCTCAGTGGGTTAAGCGTCCAACTTCGGCTCAGGTCATGGTCTCACGGTTAGGGAGTTTGAGCCCTGTGTCGGGCTCTGTGCTGACAGCTCGGAGCCTGAAGCCTGCTTTGTATTCTGTGTCCTTTTCTCTCTGTTTCTTCCCTGTTCTCTCTCTCTCTCTCTCTCTCTCTTAAAAATAAATAAAGATTATTTTTTTTAATTATCTAATAAATCACTCATTTCATGTCTTGGCATAGATTAGTGATTTTTATCTTAACCTACATTTGGTTATAGTTTTCCTAAGATATGTAATTTGAAGTAGGGTCAGTATTTTTCAAGTCATTTGATGCTATTAAAGGCTTCTTATTGGATATTTTGTTGTTCGTTTGTTTTGTTTACAAAGATAGATGGAGGCTTGCCATTCAGACTTCACTTGTTCTAGCTCTGGCACATGAATCAAAAAGCATTCTGGGAAACACATAATTGAAGTCAATCAACTGGTGGACCATCTACACACAATATATTTTGCCAAGATAACAAATAGCATATAAATCACATTGCACTGTCAACACAATAATTTTGGAAAATGGCTTCCTGTTATTCACAAATTCAACAAAACACAAAATAACTGATCATGGGGCACTTGGATGGCTCAGTTGTTAAGCATCAGACTCAGGTTCAAGTCATGATCTCATGGTTTCTGAGTTCCAGCCAAGCTCTCTGTAGTCAGGGCAGATCCCTCTTCAGACCTTCTGTCTCCCTCTCTCTCTGTTCCTGTCCCATGCTCGCTCTCTCTCTCTCTCTCTCTCAAACATAAAAAAAATATATAGTAAAAAAAAATAACTGCTCTAGGGATGCCTGGGTGGCTCAGTCGGTTAGGCAACCAACCTTTGATTTCAGCTCAGGTCATGATCTCACCATCATGGGATCAAGCCCCGCATGGCACTCAGTGCTGGTATGGAGCCTGCTTGGGATTCTTCTTCTCCCTCTCTCTCTGCCCCTCTCTTGTCCATGATCACTCATTATCTATCCCTAAAATAAATACTTAAAACAATAACTGATCTAAATCCTTCATATAAAGATGGTTTTGTTTTCAAATTCTTAAATGATCCATAATTTATATGAAAAACATATTTGAAATAGGTATTGCAAATATTTTGACCATAATTTTTTCAAGGATAGAGTTTAACTTGAAGAAGAAATATATTCAGCAGCTTCTAAAACCCTTTTTCCCCTCAAATTTAATGCTAGTTCTTTATATGTTGCTACCTATTTCTGCAAGTTGCACAAGCCTTTGCTATGAAATAGTATACTACAAGATTATTTCAGTATTTTTTTTTTTGGTCCTTGATTTCAATATTTTCCCCCAGTGGGAATTGAATTGTATCCCTCAAAAAGGATATAATTGAGAACAGAAAAGGAAACAATAAACAAAACTAAAAGATGATCTACTGAATGGAAGAAGATATTTACAGATGGCAGATCTAATAAGGAGTTAGTGCCCAAAATCTATAAAGAACTTATATAACTCAATGGAATAAATAGATATCTAATTAAAAGCTGGTCCTGTCTATTGAGGACCTCAATAGACATTTCTCCAAAGAAGGAATCCAGATGGCCAACAGACACATGACAAGATGCTCACCATCACTAATCATCAAGGAAATGCAAGCCAAAAACAATATGAGTGAGCACAGGCAAGAGAGGGGCAGAGAGAGAGGGATATCTCACACCTGTCAGAATGGCTAAAATCAAAAACACAGGAAACAAGTGTTGGTGAGGCTGTGAAGAAAAAGGAACCTTCGTGTACTGTTGGTGGGAACGAAAACTGGGGTAGACACTGTGGAAAACGGTATGTAGTTCTCAAAACGTTGAAAATAGAACTATCCTATGATCCAGTAATACCATCATGGGTATTTCCCAAAGAATATGAAAACACTAATTCAAAAACATGTTTGCACCTCTATATTTACTGCGGTATTTTTTAATAGCCAAATTATAGAAGTGGCCCAGTTTCAAATGTGCACTGATAGATGACTGGATAAAGAAATGTGATGTGTGTGTGTGTGTGTGTGTGTGTGTGTGTGTGCGCATACCTATACATACATATATACACATACATACATATATATTTATAATGGAATATTACTCAGCCACCAAAAAGAATGAAATCTTGCTATTTGCATGGACACAGACAGAGCTAGAGAGTATAATACTAAGTAAAATAAGTCAGAGAAAGATGAAAAATATATGATTTCATTCATATATCAAATTTAAAAAAGAAAACAAATGGATGAAGAAAGGGACAAATCAAGAAACCTATTCTTATCTACAGAGAACAAACTGAAGGTTACTCGAGGGTGGATAGAGGGGAGGGTGAAACAGATGAAGAGAATGAAGAGCATACGTATGGTGATGAGCATTCAGTTATTTATAGAATTGTTGAAGCAGTATATTATACACCTGAACCTAATATACTGGAATTAAAATTTACCAAAAACGTATCTGGGGGAAGGAGGAACAAATAGGCAGAGCACAGATGATTTTGAAATGAAAGCGAGGTATTGACAGAGTTGGGTCATGAAAATGAAATGTTCTATATGATACTATAATGGTAGAAACATATCATTACAACTTTGTCCACACCCATGAAAAGTACACCGACAGTAAACTCTAATATAAACTGTGAGTTTTGAGTGATACTGATATGTCCATATAGGTTCATCCATTGTAACAAATGGGCCATGCTGGCTGGGGATATTATGCAAGTGGGAGGTGCAGGGGTATCTGAGAAATCTCTATACTTTCTGTTAAGTTTTGCTGGGAACCTAAACTTACTCTTAAAGAAAAGGTATTAGAGAGAGAGAGAGAGAGAGAGAGAGAGAGAGAGACAGAGATTCAAGTCTAACATCCAGTATCTCAGAATTTGATATTACTAAGAATTAAGATTTTTAAACAGGTATTTGAGTTATAATTAGGTCATTAAAGTGGGCCTTAATCGAATTGACTAGTGGTCTTATTTAAAAAAATGTTTGGAGGGGGAAGGATTTGGAGACAAGGTGGTACATAACAGAAAACAGACTAAGTGAAGACACAGGAAGACCGCCATCTCTGAGGCAAAGAATGTCTGATGCTACCAGAAGCTAAAAGAAAGGCATGGGACAGATTCCAGATTCTCCTCACGGCCCTCAGAAGGAGCCAACCCCAAGGATACCTTGCTTTCAAATGGAGAGACTCTAGAAATGTAAGACAACAGATGTCTGTTGTTTTAAGCCACACACTTTTGGTGCTTTGTTGTAGTACTTTGAAGAAACTAATAAACCTCCCTTCTCAGTATTCAGTAAAAAAGTTGAATCGATTATGTAAAAATACCTCATAGATTTCCTATATGTAGAGTACAGTTAGCTATAAAGCAATTAATGAAGAAAAGGCTATGGCATGCATTAAGTAAACAAAGATTTACAGTGGGTGCTTAAATAGGCACTTGGAGACAGAATGGCCCAGTTAGAGGCTGCTACAGTTTTGGGTGGTGACTTACAGGAACAAACAGATTTGCTGAAGAGAAATCATGACTAGATGTAAAAGTCGATTAAGCTACAACTAGAAAGTGAAGTCCTGGGGCGCCTGGCTGGCTCAGTAGGTTGAGCGTCTGGCTTTGGCTCAGGTCATGATCTCGCGGTCCATGAGTTCGAGCCCCACGTCGGGCTCTGTGCTGACAGCTCAGAGCCTGGAGCCTGCTTCGGATTCTGTGTCTCCCTCTCTCTCTGCTCCTCCCCCGCTCATGCTCTGTCTCTCTCTCTCTCCTTCAAAAATAAATAAAAACACTAAAAATAAAAAAGAAAAGAAAAATAAAGTGAAGTCCTTAGGGACGATTAATACCTTGGAATGAAGAACAGATTCCTCCACCTGGGATGGTAGTCTTTTTCACTAAAATCCGTAGAGTCAAAGTGTCCTAATTCTATACAAATATTCTTTCCTCCTCATAATCTGCCACAGTAACTCTGTGAAGTCTGCACTTGACCAAGTTATAGATATCACCAGATTGTCCTAGCATAGAGTCAAGGAAGGAAATAAGACTAAAAGAGAGTAGAGAGTTGACAATAATCCAGCAATTAGATAGAAAACTGGAGTACTGGAGAGACACCACCACATTATTCTCATTCCTAGTAACATTCAATGTGTTGAGCTCCTATTTTATGGCAGGTGCTACACACGATAATTTACAAATGCTATTTCACTTAACATAATTCTGAGACATAAATCAAATTATATACACACATATTTTATGTATATAATAAACTTAATAAAAGTTATATATATTATATATATATTTGTAAAAATATATATTTTATATAAAAGTTATATATATTATATATATTTTAAAATATATATGTATTAAACATTTGACTCCCTAATAGCCTTTTGAAACTGACAAAGAAAAATAAATGATGGATGTAATGTTATGCTATTCCTTTCCGATAATTGGTTCCAGAATGGTCATATGACCCAGTTCTGGTCAATAACATCCAAGGACACTTTTGCTAAAAATTTCTTGGAATATTTTCTCAACCTTAATGAGAAAACCATAGGAATACAGATTATTTCTTTCCTGCTCGATGTTACTAAAGGAGCATTTGGTCTTAGAGGTTTCTGGCAGGCAACTTCTGTCCATGAAGAAACCCAGCCTTCATGGACACTGCCAACATATGGAAGAATGTGCAGACAAGACAATAGGGGAAAAACAGGGCCAGAATACAGATTGGCTCAGGCCAGGAGTCTGAAGCATCCCCCAAATCTTTCTTTCGTAAGTAAATGTAGTTCCTTATTATTAAGGCCTTTATTATTTGGCTTTTCTAGAACTTGTAGTTGAAAGCATGCTAACAAATAGAATTATTCCAATTTTATACATGAGTAAAGCAAACTCAAATGGTGAGTTAATTTGCTCATGATCACAAAGCTAGTAGCTGTTCTATTGTCTTTAATCTCAGTCTTGCATGACTCACTACTCTTCATTCCTTACTCAGAAGATCTAAAAAGAGTCTTGAATCCAACACTGAGAAATTTAGCATATGATTCAGCACGCTTCTTAGCTTTTGAACAAAAAATGCTTCACAAATTACCCAGTTTAAATTGCTATTTTTTTCGGGTAGCCCTGAAAAATAAGAAAACGGTGACAGGGGGAAACTGAACTTATATTTTAAGAATATATATTTCTGAAGAGTATAAAGATGTTATGAAATACAAGTTTCAACCCATTATGCTTATTATTTTATCTTAAATTTTGCAGCTATTGTTTAATGGACACAGAATAATCATTTAATTCTGAATATGTCAGCTAAAACCAAATCAACATTAAATTTTTGTGTGTTTTCATTCCGGTGTAAAATACAACATAGTGGCCTGTAAAATAGAACCTTTGAATTTTCTTTCTAGACTTTCCTGAATCTCTTTGTTTCAAGCTATATCTTAATCACATGGTCTCATGGCAAATAGCAAGATTCTGTAGTGTAATTATAATGGGAATATTTAGAAAATCATTTCACACATTTTCTTCCAAATTTGGTTCTTATGCTAATAAGTGAATAACTATAAATATTTCTTTTTTATAATCTTATGGTCTTGATGCTTTGCAAGATCAACATAGCAGATGACCAGAAAATGAATGCACTGAGTTTGTAACTGTTGTATTCTGATTTAAATATTTTATATTAGTCTTGGGATAAGTACTATTTGCATAGAAAATGTTAGAAATTAAAACCCCAGGTTTCTCATTTCCATATGGTTCTTATTTTTAAAGTTATCAAGATTTTGGCACAAATTTACAAAGAAGTATATCTTTGCCTTCTATTATATTATGGCACTTTTATTGTTATTATAAAACTTCCTTAGACCAGAGAAGTGTCCAAATATCTTTAGCTGTATCATAAGTGCTCAGGCTAATAAAACTTTGCTGCCTATGAAATACTTTGTTTTCATTTAAAAATTAGTTCAGTTTTGCCACATTACTTGTTATTCGTTTCATCATGGCTCGGAGCAGTTAATCATCAAGAGATTGTATTTCCAAAGTTCTTATTTATATTTCCATAAAGTGACCTTGATAGTGCCAAAGGTTTTGTATCTGGTGACTAAAAATGCTTTGAAATATATAAAGTATTTGATGTGTCAATAGATTGGCTACAGTTCTTAGGTACAACAACTATACATGTTGGTGATACTGTGACAATTTGAAAGGTGCATACATAAAAACAGGAAATAACCGAACATGAAAAATGATTTGCGATAAAAAGAGAAGAAAGTGGACTTCATTTAAATCTCGAAAAACTATTTGTTTATTAAATTACTTGTCTTTGGAGAGTAGATGCAAAAACTCTTGATGCATTATAAAATATAATACTGTCCGCGTATTGATACACATGAATATCTGAAATTGTTTAAGGGAAGTAATTTCAAAAAGACATACAGAAAGTAAAAATGGATAAGCTTCTCATGAATCTGTTATGGAAACAGTTGTAAAATAGAAAACTGAAAGATGTTTATGATCTTCAGTAACTCAGGAATCATTATCTGAATACAAATGTGAAGACCAACAATTTTTTTAAGTTATACTGTATATGTACAAAGCACTTTAAGTAAGGGCTTAAGTTTGACTACTTAAAATCATCACAGCTTAGGTAATGGTCTGCTTTTTTTCTTAATTCTGGGTCTCCATATTTAGCATATAATCGTTAACTTACTTGTGCTATCAGACTAATGATAGTTTATTCATTTATTAAAATCACATAGTTCTCTGTTGTGTTAGTTTCATCTTTTAAAGATTGTCTTGTAAGTCAATAATAATCCCTCCTTTTGTATTTTTTAAGATTTGTACATTGCTTTCGCTTTAAGTGAAGAGAATTGGCAATACTTAAAAAAATAAACTTTTCAGTAGCAATAACATTCACATATCACAGTATCTTAGTAAAAATTAAGCAAAAGACCCCTAGATTAAGAATAGCCAGGGGTACAGTGAACAGTGATTAGTGGAAAGGATATAGTCAACTGAAAAGTCTGTGTTTTGCTGCCTCGTCATGTAAGTTTGGATCCATAGAAAAAGGAGATTCTTGATTCTTTCTGCTGACCACTCTTAACTACAATAGTCAAGGGATTTCATTAAGGTGACCACATTTTTCTTCCAAAACAAGGTATTGCATCAGTGTAAAACACCAGAGGATGATTTCAATGGGGGCACCGCAGAGTATCTGGCACCTTTCAGGTAAGTGAAAAACATATGGCCCACCTGCCCTTGGATCATAGAATCTTATCATACAGAAGACTGCTATTGTGGAATAGAAAATGCTTCCCTTGAAATGGACTTAAAGGCTGGTTCCCACATTATTTTACGGATTTTGGAATTTGTATTTTGCTGAACCAGAGTAATGGACTACACAGCATTATTCTTGACCAATAAATGAGGAAAGTCTTACAGTATTTTGGCTAAAATTATGAGATAACAAAACGTCCTAAGAGAAAAAAAAATTGTATTTAATAATAGATCTGTAAATACATATTTTTATTGCTTATTTTTGAGAAAGAGAGTGCACGTGAGCGCTCATGAGTGTTAGAGGGGCAGAGAGAGGGAAACACAGATATCGAAGCAGGCTCCAGGCTCTATAATTTCAGCACAGAGCCCAACGTGAGGCTTGAACTCACAAACTGCAAGATCATGAACTGAGCTGAAGTCAGACGTTCAATTAACTGAGCCACCCAGGTGCCCCTGTAAATATGTGTTTAAATGTTTGAGCACTTAATAAAATGATTCGCATTTTAATATGCTATTAAATAAAACTGTTCTGAATCATATTAAAATTTTGTATTATTGTGTAAATACTTATGTATATTTTTCAGGGCCCATCTCACCCAAGACCTCCTTCAGGGATTCCTCACCTCAAGCATTTATAATAGGTTCTTTTTATTTTTATTTTTCTTACCACATTTTGGCAAATAAGGTATAGTTTGTTTTTATGGCCCTCTACAATACATAGTACAGCATTTTAAAAATATGTTAGAGTCCAAATGAGTAAATACAGTAAATGAAGATATAGCACACTGAAGGGGAAAAAAGAACTTAATATGTTTACAGGTATTAAAGAATTCATGTGGCTGACATTACATTAACTGTGGGAGAACCCATAAATAAAATTCACTATATTTGTTTAAAAAATCATTTTAAATCTAATTTATTGACTTTTGATTTAAATCTGCACTTTTGGGGGCAAAAATATGAATATAAAAATGGTTAAAATGGTAAGCTTTAGTATGGAAATCAGTGACATAAGGACACTCACATTGCTGTGTAATCAACACTACTATGCATCTTCTGAACGTTTTCTTCCTGCATTATGTGGAAAGAACGAAGCATGGGATTCACTGGTTTAGAAGTCACATTAATCATATTGACATTATGTTAACCTATACAGTTTCGTGATACTGCATTAAACTCAAATTCTTTACACAAAATGCAGACAAGTAAACACTAGAGTTTTATACCTCGCTAATTTTCTTATACAAATTACAACAGGTGAGGAACTAAAAAGAAAATAGAAACACACACACACACACACACACACACACACAC
>NW_024412377.1:15660628-15738671 GCF_014898765.1 Herpailurus yagouaroundi
CAAGAATCTGATTGAAAGTATCTGAGAGTTGCCTGGGTAATCAACATTCCAGGGATTTGTTTGTGAGCCAGGATACAGTAAACTGCTTTGTCCCCCTCAGGGCCCTTACCGATTCTTGGTGTGGATCATGAGATTAGGAAACCTAGAGTAGGGAAGGAGTGAAGAAGCTAGTGAAGTCTCAAAAGTTTCAGGGCAAGGGAGTTTATCTCTCTCTCTCTCTCTCTCTCTCTCTCTCTTTCTCTCTCTCTCATACATACACACACACACACACACACACACACACACACACACACACACACACACACTAAATTCCTGGGGCAGAGGGTTCATTCAGAGCAGTGAAAACATCTAGGATTAAAGAGGCCATCCTTTAGGAGAGCGGGAGGCTCAGTCGGTTAAGCATCTGGTTTTGAATTACAGCTCAGGTCATCATCTCACAAACTGTGAGATCAAGCCCTGCATCTGACTCTTGGGCCTTTTCTCTCCCCGGGGGGGGGGGGGCCGCGCTGGGAATAGAAATATAAAGGTTAAAAAAATAAAAAAAATAAAATAAAAACATATGTCAAGAGGCCAATGTGTAAACAGAAGAGTAATGCCCTAGTGACATTTACCCAAGTGTCCCACTGTGCAGGATAGCCTAAGAGGCAAAAAAAGAGAGCACAGAAAGGACAGTGTTCTTAGCATTACACCCTGTGCCAAGGAAACAAATTCAGGACTTTCTAAGTAGGAAGGGACCTAGTAAATATTCTGCACTCTCAGTTGAGACTCGGAGGTCTGCAGCTTAGAAACTAGCAAAATAAGATATAAATTATTAGAAGATGAGGACCCAGGCTGGAATCAGCTCAGTTCATATCTGACTGCATCACAGTTGAGGTCTGCGGTCCAGTGGCCAATTAAAGGGTAGGGTGAGAAATCTTCACTGGAAATATTAATGACTTCTAGGACTTCTAGATTTTCCCCCAAAATTTCCAAGAAAATAAAGAGGTGGTAGAAACAGATCTGTATATAACTCTGATAAATTGAAGTTAACAGTAACAGATTTTAATCAGCTGAATAATGGGCTTAAAAATGGTGGAAAGGAGGGATGCCTGGATGTCTCAGTCAGGTAAGTGACTGACTCCTGGTTTTTTGGCTCAGGTCATGAGCTCACTGTTGGTGGGATTCAGTCTCCTGTTGGGCACCTTGCTGACGGTGAGGGCAGAGCCTTCTTGGGATTCTCTCTCTCTCCCTGCCCCTCCCCTGCTCATGCTCATGTTCTCTCTCTCAAAATAAACTTTTAAAAAATAAATTAGAAATTAAAAATTAAAATGGCCGAAAGGATGTAGAATTTGACCAGAAAACTATCATCTATATAAAATAACTGCATGGAAATTCTAGAACAAAAAAAGTAACCTAAATAAACAACTGGATTATTTAATGACAGATTGGAAATGAGAGTAATAGTGAACTGGAAAAAATAGATCAACAGAAAACAAATAGACCGAAAAACAAAAGCAAAAAGAGTAAAAATTTTTAAAAGAGTGATTTCAGAAGGGGATCTTATTTTTTTTTTGGAATCCAAGAGCCAAGGAGAATGGGAAACAATTAGTGAAGAGAAACACGGATAAAAATCCCCCCAAATTTGAAAGCCATCAAGTTATACCTGTGCTATACAGTCGAAAACCTTAGCATAAGTATTCATGTAAAGAAAACTTCATGTAGGCCTACCTTTACTTATATTCACCTCGATTTATGTAAATATACATAATCTATTTTATACACATATACAAATATATATAAAATATTCAGAAATGTCCTGTTTCTTCAAAAGGAACAATAAGTTATTTAAAAAAAAAAACCCTAAAATGACAGACCAAAAATATTCTTAAAATGCTCAAAGAAAATAGACTGTCAACCTAGGTTTTTATTCCCATCACAAATATTAATTGTGAAATGAAGTATAGATGTTTTTTTCAGAAGAAAACTAGCCATATGTTAATGCAAACTATGTAAACTAGAAGGGGACTTCTTTAGCCAAAGAAAATGTATACCATAAGAAAATAGAGCTATACAGACATAAAAACAATACATTCAAAAATATAAGTGAATTTTAATTGTATAAAGTTATAATAATGCCTATGGGTTTAACATGTAGAGAGTATTAAAAAGCATAAAAGACATTGAAAACAGGTAGTTTTAAGAGGTCATCATTTTTGTACAAATGATTATTCATATTAATCCTAAAGATTCAGTTACTCATTTTAGAATTTCCAGTTTAGCCACCAGGAAAAAGAAAAAAAAAAGTTACCTTTTACTAAAAAGGATCTAAACTAAAAGGCTAAAGGGAAATAGATTTCAAATGGAGGCAATAAGAGAAAAAGTTACAGAAAACAATGAGACAAATGGGACAAATAGTAAAATAAAACATACGACATCAAACGTCAGTGATTATTTTGCAGGTTAATGGTGCATGTCCGTTAGTTCAAGTCAAAACACATCATAACAGATAAAATTTAAAACAAATCAACTATATGCTGCTCACAAAAGTATTTTTTTAATTTTTTTATGTGTATTTATTTTTGAGACACAGAGAGAGAGAGAGCAGGGAAGAGGCAGAGAGAGACACACACGGATTCTGAAACAGACTGCAGGCTCTGAGCTGCCAGCACAGAGCCAAATGTGGGGCTCGAACTCACCAACTGTGAAATCATGACCTGAGCCCAAGACAGACGCTTAAACGACTGAGCCACCCAGGCGCCCCAAAACTCTCTTTAAATATAAGAAGTATTCTTGTGTGGTGTAGATAGCAGTCCTTTGTTATTCTCATGTCCTAGGTCATCAAATGTAATATTGATTTTAATAGTATATTTGGTCATACAGATAATTTTAATGTTCACACAGGTCTACTATTTCTTGAGGAGATCCTGTTTCCTCACTGTTTAGTTTTTCAAGATTTATCCACTTGTTGATTGTACTCAAACTGTTTCTCTTAGATTTTCTTGCAACTTTTAATTTTTGTTTGTAAGTCTTCAAACTTCTTTGTCAGTAGTTCATTTCCCAGCTCATATACAATCCATCATTTTCTCACTGTCCAAAAACTGGTAATTATATACGCCATACGATTACATACACTGTAATCCATTTGCGCATGCTCTATTGTTTCACTGCTTTGTGTTCTTTTTCTTGCCAATTTAGTACTATTTTAAGATGAAAGTTACATGTTCCATGACTACTAAAACAATACTCCTGATAGTCACTACTTTTTGAAGTTGTCTTGGTTGTTTTTAAATACCTATTCTTTAACATACAGTTAAGATTTTACCTAGAGACAAATATTACTGTCAATTTGTTGAAAATGAATTTAGTTTATTAATTTTGGATAAAGAGGCTTCTGTGATAGTAAAACTTGTATTTCTTGGTATTTTAAAGTCATTTTCCCTTTTGCTGACCTAGTTTTATATCTTTTCCGTTACATCACATAAGTGGGTTCTATGCCAACTTGTTAACTAGTAATTCTATTTATTTCTGCATTAAAGGGAATGGGCTCTAGTTTCCAATTTCATTTATACTTAGAGATAAAAATTGGCTTATACCACTAATTCATCTGATTTTCTACAGTTCCAAAAGTATGTTATGAGATATCAATGTTAAATCTTAAGCCAAAAAAATGTATTTTCAAATTTTAACATTATTCTATTATTGCAATCAGTAGGACTTTAAAGATTGTCCTACGTAGTAATAAGACTAACATGTAGTTTCTTGTACATGTTCTAATTTTTACCTTCATGATTTTAGCTTTTTTTTTTTTTAAGGTTTACTTGTTTATTTTGAGAGAGAGAGAGAGACAGTGAGTGAGGGGCCAAGGCAGGCAGACAACGCCAAGTAGGCTCTGCAAGGCCAGAATGGAGCCTGATGCAGGGCTTGAATTCACAAACCATGAGATCACTACCTGAGCTGAAGTCAGTCATTTAACTGACTGAGCCACCCAAGTGCCCGTTGTGATTTTGGCTCTTAGGGTGGTTTCACTGAAGGGAGGAGAAAGGTAAAGAGAAAAGAAAAGAAAAAGGGCATTTACTGTTCAAGAAAGAGGTTCTTGTCATACTTGGATCCAAAAGCCAACACAGGATTTACACAAGTACTTAAGATTGTCAGCCACAAATATTAAGCTTGGCTAACATTTTTATCTCTTTGAATTCTAAAATTCCATCATATATTCACTCATCTCTATCCAAATCAGATAGTATCCTACCTTTGGAATGCTAGAGAAATGACCTCAGAGATAGCAGGCAACAGTATATATTTTGTAGATAAAACTAAGTTTCATCAAATATTTAGAGTGAAACATCAAAATGCAATCAACATTTAGATACTTGGAAAGATGCTAATATTTTGCTAAAATTTTCAGTCTTTATCCAGATGTCTGGCACACATAAGGAAAACAAGACGCTCTGTGAATAAACATAATCTCAATCACTCCAAAATGCCATTTTTCCACCGATTTCCAATTTTCTTTTTTAACAGAGAACATAATCACATGTTGGGTGATTGTAGAGATTAACAATCCTGGCTTCTAAGGACAGACTATTCTAGTGCATTCACTAATCATTCCAACGCCTACACCATTTAAGCAAATGCTGAATTAGGAGACAGCGCAAGCTTCAGCAGTTTTCTGCTTGTTGCTGTTGTCATTTTGATGTGACCCAAAATACAGAAAAGATGCACTGAGAGCTTCATGACTCCTGATAGGGAAGTATTCTTTAAAACTTTAATTTTAATTCCTTTTTCCAGAAGAAAATTACCATCATCTGTTTTTAGTTTTCTATTGACATCCATCATTTACATATCTACTTGAAAGTATTATTGGCCTTACTTTAACAAGTTCTTTTCTAATGTCATGGAAAATTATGGCCTATAGAATAACATCCAGCTTTGTTCTTTAGTTTATAATGGAAGCAGTTGTTACGACATATCAAATAACAAAAATCTTCATAAAAATATTAGAAGGGAGTACTTTGTATCTGTTGGACTGCTTTTTCTTAATTTTTTGATCAACATGTCCACCGACGAGTTCTCATTTTTCATATTGGAAGAAATAAAGTGTTTTTTTTGGTTTGTTTTGTTTTGTAGTTTCAAGTGGTTATTTAAATTCCAGTTAGTGAACATACAGTGTAATATTAGTTTCAGGTGTAGAATTAGTGATTCATCACTTACACAGAACACCCAGTGCTCATAGGTCTGTTTCTTAAACAAAAAAATCCACCCTCCCTCCTCTCAAAAAGAGAATTGTATTAAATATCTGATGCGAATGTGGAGAATAGAAAATACTCCTAGGGTAGAGCAAGTGGGATAGAATTTTGGAATTTCTGTTATTGTAACAGGGGGAAACAGCAGGTCCAACTCTGTAGTGTTTCTTTTCCCCTTGCTGCCATAACCTAAGGCATCCATACTTCTTAGCCCTGCAAGAAGTCATGTTAATCACTGAAGGGATTTTTTGCTCACGGCTAAGTGTTGTAAAGACAGCTCCTCACTCCAAACCTACTCCATCCGAACAGATAAGCACCTATGGAAATAACACCGCTATGTTTAAGATTTACCAGAACGATAGGACCAGATTTTTGTACACAGAGATCACCCGACCACGGATGTGTCACAACCTTCCTCGGATCCTTGCAGGCACCTGAATATCTACAGACATCAGTCATCTCCTGCCTCCAATTTCCTCCTGAGTCATGCTCTTCCTCAGGTAAGAGAAGCTCAAGTTTTATGCTGAGTTAAGATGGTCCTTTAGGACAGGAGTCTGCCATCTCCGTTTGTGGGCCTCCCTGAATCAAGGTGCTTTCCTGAAAATCTCGCTTCTTATTGGCTTGTCCCATCGTGGGAAGAACAAACTTACACTCACTTACATTGTATTCTTCTGTTTAGTATGCTAAGTTTTCATCTTAAGAATAGCTGTTTCCCCTGAGATGGTGTTTCAGAGTTTGGGGTCAGAGAGAAACATACATTGAGTTCCAATTATTTTAAAACTGTTGTTTAAGACTCTAAGTTCAATTAGGGCCAGCTGTATATCTTTCTTAATTTCCTTTTCTAACACCTGCATCCCTTATGTTTACAAAAGATTTTACCTTTGGGAGTTTATGATTTGTCCTCACTGTATATACCAATGTGGATAAAAAACATTTCCTCATGTTGTACAGTGAATTGTGCTTAGGCGTTTATGTCTGAATGTAATTTCAAAGCATCTAAAATTAACCCTGGGTTCTGTACATCCAGGCCATATTTTCTGATCTTTTCTCCACAGCTGCTATTTACTCCCTGGCTTTCAAAGGTACTTAACATCCTACTATACTTCAGGACCTGCTACCCCTCTCATACCAACACTGATATTATAAGAAAAAAAATGTGGTTATTTGTTATTCACCTGTTAGTATGGATTTCACTTTATACTTTAATACATTTGGAAACAATTATAATTCTGAGTAAATATATATTATATTCATGTAATTGTGAGTTATTATATAAAGCTGAGAATTTATCTGCCTGGGATACGATTGGTGTCATTAGAGAGTGAACTTCCAGACTGCTGTAACCGATAGAATTGTTGCCCTGGTGATTCAGAAAGAACTCATAGACAATTATTTTGTATAATGTAAAAGACACTCTCATTTGGTAAACTTGGTGGTGGTTTATAAGTCTCCCACAGCGCCAACACATTAACACTTTAAAAAGGAATGACTTTACCAGTACCTTCAGATATATGCCACAGGCCAGCTTAAAAAGAGCACAAGAAATACTGCTAATTTCCACAGAGCATCAAACTAGAAACATCATTAACGGAAACCATGGTAATACAGGTGATCATGACTGCTCAAAGTGTGGAATTTAATTATTGAAAACAAGACTCAGGAGTTTCCAGTTTGCATATGGCCAAACAGACTATAAACTATGAGCTAGCCCCAGTTAAAAACACAAAATGATTGATGAAGGATAGACAATGAGCCAATATCACAGAAGAGCCGGATTACCAACAAAACCGCTGAACCTCCATCTTGTATTGATGCCATTTCACATCAGTTTCATGAATGTAAAAAATTCGAAGTTATTAAAATCAAAAACAGACACCAGGCTTGAAAGTTCCCTGAGCAGACACAAGCAATTTAATCACACATGCAAAACTTAGCTTATTTTGCAAGACTTCCTTGGCCTGGGTCATTTCTCGTTTATGCCTCCGGAAATCAAAAGCGAAACTTAAACTGGATCCAAAAATTGACGTGAAGTAAACACTGACCAATTTTATGTCACATAAGAAGTTTCTAAGAATAAACAGCCCCTGCTTTCTCACTGTATAAACTGCTTTATAACAAGATAGAGCCTCATTCCATGTTTTGGTTTGGTGAAGGATGATTTTGGTGTGTGCACAACAAACTTTTACCAATGACTACTCTGGTGATTCATTGGTTTTACACCTAGTATTTCTAAAATTTTGATAAAGTAAACATAAGAACTGCATTGAGATTGTATTCAGGCATTATCTGTCATGGGTACAGTGTTCAGGTTGAGCTGGATGTGAGGCATCTACTTGTGTCAGTAATTTAAGACACTGAGTATGTGCTCTGTTGCCCCTCAAAGCCCCCAGACTGTGGTTCCCACCACCTTACCTTCTTCCCAGTGTTGAAGAGGCTTCCCAACAAAAACCAATGGATGTGTTCAGCCGAGATTATGGCACCATCACCCACTGGAGCTGAGCAGAAGGAAGTGTAGTGTCTGTCATGGGTTGAGTAAAGAGCTGATGAACTGAGGGCCTGGGGACCAGAAGTTCCAGAAGTTAAAACTTATATCAGACTCACGCAGAAACAGAACTATCGGAGATTTGGCTTGGCAGCAACTGCCCACCCCTGGATCTAATTGAGTTTAAGCCCGCCTCTCCCACGCCTCTTGATCAACCACATAATTGTATTCACCTTTGCCTCTGCAGACACCCATTTGTGGAGGTTCAGAAACTAGTTAAAACAGGGACACCTGGGTTTCTCAGTCGGTTAAGCTTCTAACTCTTGATCTCTGCTCAGGCTATGATCTCAAGATTGGTGAGATCTAGCCCTGCGTGGGGCTCTGAGCTAACAGCGTGTGCCTACTTAGGATTTTCTCTCTGTTCCTCCCCTACTCTCGTGTGTGCGCTCTCTCAAAATAAATAAGCGAACTTAAAAACAAAACAACAACAAAAAAAAGTAAAACCAGAAGAAGAATAAAGGACAGGATGAGGGCCCCATGGGCAGGCAGGGAAAATGGGGAAGGGGTTGTGAACAATCACAGGGATCAAAAATCTTTAACTGGAAGAAAAGATCGTGAACCATCTGTGACTAGACTAATAAGGAGAAAGCTTAAGTATTTGTCTTTACAAAAGGCATTAGTTCATTGGCTCCTAATAAGTGGGTTAATAACTAATAACTTAACAGTGTTTGGGAATAACACAAATAACACACAAAAGCATAAAATCCTGAATGTGTCTGAAAACCGTCTCAACCAGACTGTTACCAAGTAGTATTTTCAGCCAAAATCCTAATGCCCAAATCAAGCATTCCAGGATCTCAATGTCTTTTGAAGAAATCCCACACCTATTTTGTTGTGTCGTGCGTGTGCGTCCATTCAGTACGGACAAGAGTTCTCTGTAACAGTCCTTGTCAAATCGTTGGCTTTTAAACAATGTACTGAAATATGTCTATCTTTATAGTCTTCTGTTTTTGCAATAGTTGATTGCTGTGCTCTTCAAAATGGACAGTTTGAGTGAAAGGCTTTCAAATATCCTCTTGAAAAGTAATTCAGACTCGCATATCATTGGCCTAAAGGATTTATAAAAGCAACACTTGTGACTGCTTTTTGAAAGAACACACACAAATAGGAAGTAAATGAATGATAGCACCTTCAAGGAGATATTTATGGAAAACTGTTTCCCATCCTGTAATATAGAACTTATTGCAGTAACTATGTACATATGAGACAAAAGAAAGAAATCTTAGAAAAATAAATGTTAAGGTAATTAAATGTACTTTGGAGCCTGGAAATTATGTGTATGAAGTTACTCCTCTCTTGGTCCCAAAGCTTCAGTCTGTGTGTATACATGCCAGGACCTTACCTCTCTCTCTCTATTCCCCCTGCCCCCCAGAGTATTTATCAACCCTGGTACCAAATCAGAATCACCTGGCTCCTTAAAATAACCTAAACCCTTAGATTCCACTCTCAGATACTAAAATTTAATTGGTTTCAGCTGAGACCTAGGGACATCGGGATTTTTAGATGCAGTTCATAAATGTAAGTCTATAAGTATAACAAACACACATATGCATCTATACCAATATGGTATTAATTAATATATTAAATATATCTCCCAACATTGTCTACATGCATATTTAAACTTTATGTAAACTATATGCATATTTAAACTTTATATAAATATATACATATGCATATATATACATATAAAAGGACACACATGCCTATGTGTGTTTTATATATATGTGTATGTATGTGTGTGTATATGTGTATATATATATGTATATATATATATACGTATACACACAAGTACAATCAAATATGTGTTTGAAAAGATAGATTGAGAGATAAAAATAGATGTAGATTAATATGAATTACATGTAGAGATATATTTAAAATCATGCTTCCTCTGAATTTCACAAGGCAAGTTAAATTGCACTGACTTCTTGAAATAGTGATAATTAATTAAAAATCATCTCTGTTGAACAACTGCTATGCACAAATTCCTCTGAGTGATGTAATGAAGAAGAATAGTGTTATGGGATAAAATGGGTAAGCAAAAATCAGAAAAAAAAGGTACTAATTCCCACTCTATTGAGGGGACTCTAATTGCCAGGATCTATCTAAGAATCAACCTGTGGTCATGTGCTATCAGTGACCTCCTGCATCAACTGAAGAAAGTTTATCCCGAGCATTAGAACAGCCCTTGTAATGGATCTGGAAATAAAATAGGACTATGAACGTGGAGTTAAAAGGGAAAGGCGTTGAGAAACATAACAGGAACCTAGGTCTCAAGGGACCTTTAGGACATTCAAAACACATTTTTTTTTTTTTTTGTTTTGTTTTGTTTTGGCTGTAAGAGTGATGGGAAGTTATTGGAGTCTTTGAGCACACTCATATTTGAAGAGAAAGCAATTGGAAACCCAGTGATATACTCTCTTTCCCTCACCTTATAAATGTTTGCTTCATGACTCAAATGCTAATACTATGTGTCCCTACAAACCTGATAACAGAGCAGAGATTAGCACTCATGTTTTTTGTACCATGAAGAGAAGGGTGATTAAATCATGAGAAATCCATCAGTGGAGAAGGCATTGACTTAAATCTGTGTAACAATTGCAACCTTGTTTATTGTGCTTTGTTTGATAACTTCCTCTAACTGCCTCCCACCAATATCTTTTGTCTTTCACTGGAGATGGTATTTAAGGTAGTGACTTGGGAAATCTCTGGCAGTTATTCAGTTTTCTTGGGTATCTCCCATGTAGCCAGGAGTTATACATGTTTTTGAACTTGTTTGTTTTTCTCCTGCTGATCTTTCATCACAAGGGGGTCTCAGCCAAGAACCTTGAAAGGTGAAGTAAAATTATTTCTCCTCCTTTACATCTGTTAATATTATTATATCCTGTAGATCCCACTAAGTTGGAATCACCATTAAGAGAGAGAGAGGAGAGGGAGAGAGGGTGACCAGACTTACACATGTTATCTCTCAATCCCAGACTTTCTGCTTCTGGGTTTGTCATGTAGATGCCTACAGAAAACATAAAGAAAATGATGTTGCTTCCCAGCACTGAAGCTGAGAACTACCAGACCCTCTCCCCCGAGGACCCCACATTTGAACACTTGTCTACTAGAGTTTATAATGTACAAAAATCAATGCTTGGGTTTTTTTTCTTGTTAAACTTGGATAACCTATAGATATATAGATGCTAGACAGAACCTCCAATTTGTAAAATCTACCAAATGATAGAAATATATGCCTTCAGCCATTCAGTTTATATTTTGATAACTATACAATTTTACCTATATTTTTAATGATACTAAATATTTTTCAAGTATTATGTCCATGACTCTTAGCAATTTTGGTTCGGAATGTGAAATACAAGACCAATTATTGTATCTAATATTTAGACCAACTTCACACCCAATGTAGTGACAGAACGAAAAAGAATTGAGATTCTGAAATATTGAAAATGCATTTGTACTTCTCCCTAATGAAATCTATTTATTCACAGGAAAGCAAAAGGTTCTAAGAAAATTATCTCCCTTATTATAAAAGCCTAAATTGCACACAGATTTGTCTTCCATTTTTTCTAATACGTTCCTGTCTCATAATTAAGAATAAAAGATTCACATTTTTATTAATTTTCAATTAAAAATTGGGCTAGGTTGGCAATCTATTTATTTATATATTTATTTTTTTGGTCATTGCTTTCAACTACTCAAATGCTAGGAAAATGGTTAATTTTCAAGACAATTTCTACACAGTTATAATTTATATAACAGTGATATGTTTCTTCTTTAACTCCATCTATTCCCTGTATTAATTCATATACACCATCTTCCTGTCTTGAGTAAGGAAGGGAATCAGCAAAGTAGAGCTAATTTTTTTTTTACCTCAGTACATAAGATTTTCATTTCTCCTCTTAAGTGTTCTTTCTGTTTTACGTCAAAGTTTCAGAGGAAATCCTAGCTAACATACTCATTTTATATGGAAACAGATTCAGTAGGGAGATTTAACCTAACATTTTTTTTTCCTTTTATTTAGGTGGAACTAGGTAGATTTTAACAGTCTAGTTTCCTTTCTTCAAGAGCATAGGGACATAACATTTGCAAGGTCCCTTTGTAGTTAGGGCGGGTCTATGTCACTATTATAGACAAAGCAATGTGGATAGAAGTGATAGATCTTCTGGGGCTCTTGGGTGGCTCAGTAGATTAAGCATCTGACTTCAGCTCAGGTCATGATCTCATGGTTTGTGAGCTCGACCCCACATCAGTCAGTGTGGAGCCTACTTGGGATTTTCTCTCTCCTCTCTTTCTCTCTGTCTCTGTCTCTGTCTCTGTCTCTCTCTCTCTCCCCCTTCCATGCGCTCTCTCTCTGAAAAATAAATTAATTAAAAAAATAATTTTCAAATTCTGACCCTTGGAATCATTTTGTACACATTGAGTCTATACACATACTGAAAGCAAAAGGGTCCAACATTGACAAACTAACCAATGGAAGAAGTCCAGATGCCTAGGCTTCCCACCTGTTGGAGGAGAGCTGTCCCAGAAGGCAGGTTTCAAGTTGAACAAGGAATTCAATTTAAATGCACTGTGTTATGGATGTAATAGGGGACTATTCTTCAATAGCTAGTGATAATTTCTCTAGCTAATAAAGCATCCACTATGTGACCAGCCCCTTTTCTAGGAGTTTTACATTTACACATGGCAAATAGCAATCTAGTATTTGAGTCTGAAATCTATACTGTCTCTTGCTAAAAATATCAAAGCAGTGTAAATAATTAGTAGATTCATAAGATGGGATTTTGTTTCTTTCTATATGATTATTATTAGTAGAGATCACAGTTAGTATTTTACAGTATAAAATAAGAGATGGTTACTTGTAGTCACATGAAAAATTACTAATACCGAGTTCTTGCTCTGATGAGCAAAGACTTCAAAAGTACATTAGGGTCACGGATATCACCACAGTTAAAGAAATGTACTTTCCATTAAATGTACACTTGAAATTTCAATAGATGTACAGATTTTAGTCTCTTTTATGTTTTTTGTAATTTTGACCTCTGTTTTTGTCTTAAGGCATGATGCTATTTATTGACATGGTAGTTTATTGTCAAATACTATCATATGATTAGTCAAATATATGAAGAATTCATACTGCTTTACTGACAAGTATAGATAGAGTAAATTAGTAAAAATAAGTAAAACTTAATTAAGTTCTTTTTTAAATTTTTTTAATGTTTTTTTTTTTTTATTTATTTTTGAGGCAGAGAGAGACAGAGCATGAGCAGGAGAGAGGCAGAGAGAGAGGGAGACATAGAAGTTGTAGCAGGCTCCAGGCTCTGAGCTGTCAGCACAGAGCCCAATGCGGGGCTCGAACTCCCTGAGTGTGAGATCATGACCTGAGCTGAAGTTGGATGGTTAACCGACTGAGCCACCCAGGCACCCCAAAACTTAATTAAGTTCTTAACAGTTAATATTCAAAACAATAATATTATTCTTCGTAATGCAAATTATCCATATTGTCTCTCCCAACACACACATACACATGTACATGCCCTTTGTATTGACTGAAATTTTCATGAGAAAAGATTGTACTAGCAAGAGAATTTCAAACTGAATTGTGGAGAAGGTAGTGAAATATTATTTTTAACATTTTTCCATGAAACTGAGAACCCGATATGATTAGAATCTTTCTATTGATCTTTAAATAAATATTGGCATGAAAAGCAAGCTATTTGGGTTTAAATAAGACCCAATACAATCATTGACTTGTTTTTTTTTTCTCTGTTCTTGGAGAACACATTCTTTTGTTCTAACAGCGAAGGTGAACACAAATGTTCCTCATATGCTTATAACATATTAACAAATTCATTATTTGTGTAAATAGTAATATTTTTAAAGATTCCTTCTAGGAACTACTGAGTCAAAATTCACCATATTGGAGCTTTCAGAAGGTAAACGGCTGACATAGTCAGTGGTAGAATGTCACAGTATTCCCTTTTATTGAAAGATGAATTACATTCTACCTGAAGCCAAACCCTCTTATATTCAGTCAACTTATTAGTCCTCTTTTTCTTCTTATTCTCTTTCTAGAGTAAACTGTGCTTGCAACTTGCAACTTTATTTAAATAATTTTGTATTCAAAACATGCACTATTTCTGTCCCCACCCCATAACAAAAACAACAAACCACTTCTCACTCCTGTCTATGGCAGACTGATTGCATTCTGATGCCAAGAGTCTGATTTCAGAATTTAGCCGTGATACACAAGGCATGACAATAACATAATGAAAATGGCTTCCATAGGCAACTCTTGATTAAAGTGTTTCAACAAAAGGCATTTCAAACATGTTATTAGCAATGATAAGTTTATGGGTTAGCTAAAAATTAGTAAGGGCAATTCTAAAGTTTTACTGAAGGCTTCTTATCAAAACATTAAGTAAAGACTTAAGTAAAAAGGTCAATACTCATAACATTAAACTATCAAAAGAATATTGAGGATGGAGTAGACGTTAGAGCAGCCAGTGCAGAGAGAAGCTGAGCACATGTGGAAAAAGAAGAGATACAGGGAGGCAGGTAGATGATAATGGAAAATGGGCTTAACTTTAAAGTAAAAAAGAGATTCTTCTTAATGAGGGTTTTCAGAAATTCTTCCCACATGTTTTATGATGTATTATCTTTATTCTTCTCCCTAAGAGTCTTTGGTTAAAATCTACATTAGTGCTGATGGTTGCTTGGAATTATGTTGTCTCATTTTGGTTTGTTGTTGCTGTTCAATTTTTGTTATTTTTTTAATAAACTTTATTTCTTTTATTTTTAACGTATGTATGTATATATGTATGTATGTATGTTTGGGAGACAGACAGAGAGAGAGAGACAGAGAGAGAGAGAGAGACAGAGAGCGCATGAGTTGTTGAGGGGCAGAGAGAGAGAAGAGAGAGTCTCCCAAGCAGGCTCTGTGCTGTCAGTGCAGAAACCGATGTGGGACTTGAACCCACAAACAATGAGATCATGACCTGAGCTGAAATCAACAGTCAGATACTTAACTGACTGAGCCACCCAGGCACCCCTCAATATTTGTTATTTTTAATAGTGTTGGAGCTATATGTGGTTTGTACTTGTCTCTACATGGAGGGCTTTTGGCTCAAGATGGTCCAGCCCTATTCACTATAGTCAACTAAATTATTTAAATCAAGGGGAGTAAAAGTTGCAGCAGCCATCTGACAAATAACTTATAACTAAAAAGTAACCTGGAAGTACTTTTGGAAGTAAGGAATATTATCCTGAGTTGCACCTGCGGCCCAACAATTTACTAGTCCTATCATGGGATCAACCAATTCTCCCTGCTCTCACTCTACTCCACTATCAAAATAGAATTTGATGAACAAAGAGAAATCACTAGACGCTCATTGTAAAATCCTTGTGCAGTTAGAGGTTCAGAAAAAGATAAAGCCAGAGGAATTTTCCACTAAAGACGAGGGTCTTTTTAATGAAAAAAAAAATCATCCTGGTATCATTTACATTTAAGATTAAGAACAAAGATGCTTGTTGAGCAGCAGAAGCTGCCTTAGGTGCTTAGATTTGGCAGAGATCAAAACAAACGAAGTTTTGCTGTCATGAATGTTTTCTTCCAATTAGAGGATTATACACAATAAACAAATGTATAAATTAATAGGTTATAAGTTGGATGATGTGGGTATAAAGAAGCAAGATACTGGGCAAACAATGACAATAGCGTTAGTGGTGACATTCACAGAAACCAGAAGAAATAATAAAGGGAGCCATGCAGGCATGTGGAGAACAGCCATTGCAAGCAAAAGTAACTGCAAGACACTAGCATATGATGAGAACGTCAAGGAGGACAGGGTCACCAGATGTAGAGAACAGTGCGAGGCTGATGCAAGGTGAGGAAAGAGGCAGATCATACACTCCAGACTCAGGGCTTTCATACTTACTGACCAACAAGGTTGTAAAGAGAAAAACAAGGTGAATGGGGATGAGACTTAGAAGGACTGTTCTGACTCCAACAGCCTGGAAGATCTTGGGCAGCTGGAAGCGGGCGTTGAGTAGGAGCTATTGCAAGGGTCAAGTTGAGACATGATGGTGGCCTTGACTAGTTAGTTAATGAGATGGTATATGTTTTGCTTTTTGGTTTTTTTTCAATGTTTATTTATTTTTGAGAGACAGAGAGAGACAGAGTGTGAGTGGGGGAAGGGCAAGACAGAGAGAGAGGGAGACACAGAATCTGAAGCAGGCTCCAGGCTCTAAACTGTCAGCATATAATTGGATGCGGTGCTCAAACCCATGAACCATGAGATCATGACCTGAACCGAAGTCAGATAGATCATGACCTGAGCTGAGTCAGATCATGACCATGGGCCTAGATCATGACCTTAACCGACTGAGCCACCTAGGCGCCCTGGGTATGTGTTTTGCTTTTAGGACCTACAGCATTTGCGGATGGACTGGCCGAGAGAGTGTGAGAGAAAGTGATCACTCAACCATAACACCAGGCTTTTCAGAAAGCATCGTCACTTGCTGAGAAGAACAAGACTAAAGGAGAAGCAAATTCCATGAGATTAGAGTGGTGTGTGTGTGTGTGTGTGTGTGTGTGTGTGTGTGTGTGTGTGCTCATACACCTGCACATGCAGGGAAGTCAGTCACTTGAGATTCCTATTACATACCATATTAGAGAATTTGGGTCGGATGTTACAAAAGAATCCAGTTTTACAGAGAGGATTGGACACTTACAGCTTAAAGAAGGTATATAACTATTTCATAAGTCTATATTAAATCACCCCAAAAAATGATAGATCAAGACACATTCTGAATCCTTAACCCAGAAACACCATAATGTTCACATTTGAGAAAATGAGGAAAGAATAAGCACACATGATTGAGAAAGAGTGACAGAGAGAGGAGACAAAGAGTGAGCTGTGTTCTGGAAGCATGGGAAGGTCTGGAAAAAAGTAGCAAGTCATTACCCCCCCTTTTTTTCCTTTTTCAGAAAGATAGAAAAGCATTAAAAGCCTAAGAAGTTTGAGTGAACACTTTTTAGGAGTAGGACAAAATAATCATGTTAACAGGTGACATATGATTTCTCATGTGAATGCAGATTCCAAATTCTTGAAAAGCAAATTCACATCCCACATGGCAGGCTGTGTCAGCCCTTAGGGATCTCAGGAGGACACAGCAGTCCCCACTGGGAAGGAGAAATGGGATCCGACTGGCTTCCCAGCCCCCTTCTCTTCCTCCTTCTCCTCATACGAAGCACCAAGATCCTCCCCTCACCTTAGAACCTGCAACGACCTATAAGTATGAAAAATCCATTAGGTTTACTAAGGGACAGATTTGTAGCATGGCAGCAGGGGCAGTGGTATGTTTCATATTTGGAGAGACATGGGATCCCTACAATAAGAAAGTTACAGAGTCTGAGATTGAAAGGAAATAAGGAATATTGTAGAGTCAGCGTCAAGGAATCCTTCAGGTGTCACCTAGTGTATAAACATGTTAAATTATGAGACTTTGTACTCTTATCAACCTCCGTTGATACTTATGTTGATCTAGGGAAGAGAAAATCGATGCTCCTGAATTAAGTGGTTGAATCCTATTTAAACCATGGCCATGCGTTGCCTATTTCCTTACAGATACTTTTGTGAAAGATTAGTGGTGGGATCTTAAAGCCTAAAAGTCTAGGGGAAAATTTCCTCCATTCTTCTCATCCTCTCCCAGTACTGACTCCAGCAAGTAGTATTCTATCTTCACTACAAGAGAAAAATAATGGTGTCTCTCTCAAAGATTACTACCGATTCATTTTCATAAATTCTTGGCCTCAGTGAAGATATCCAGCATTTTCAACTTGCTCACTCAATTCTTCCAGAAATTTCAGGATGTATTCTTTGCCCTGGTGGGTAGTCTGGGAGTCCTTGTCGCCTACCATTTCTGCATCACAGTTAAACTGTTAATTTTAAATAGAATTATAATATCTGAGAAAATGGGAAGAGACTTTACATGTTGCTAATAACAATACACATAACCAATTTCACCTTTCTAAACACTCTTCTAATATCCCATGAAATTAATGATGGCCTGAAACTTAGCAGAGAAATGGCAAAAACAAAACAAAACTGTACATTCATCATGATGTGACAAATGAAAGCAGCAAATGATGTCTGCACCTATAAATATAGAGAACAGATTGATGGGTGCCAGAGAGAAGAGGGGTGGGTGATGGACAAAACAGGTGAAGGACAGCAGGAGATACAAGCTTCCAATTATGGACTAAATAAATCATAAGAATAAAAGGCACAGAACAGGGAATATAGTCAATGATATTGCTATAGTGTCCTACGGTGATGGATCATAGCTCCCCTTATGATGAACATATCATAACATAGAGATGTTGAATCACTGTTATACACCAGACGCTGATATAACACTGTGTGTCAACTATACTCAAATATAAAAAATTAATTTTAGAAAGTAAAACATTAAAATAAAATAAAATAAAATAAAATAAAATAAAATAAAAATAAAATAAAATTAGGGGTGCCTGGGTGGTGTAGTCAGTTAAGCGTCCAAACTTTGATCTCGGCTCTGATCATGATCTCTCAGTTCATGGGTTGGAACCTTGCATTGCGTTCTGTGCTGATGATGCAGAACCTGCTTGGGATTCTGTGTCTTCATTCTGCCCCTCCCCTGCTTGTGTTTGCTCTCTCTCTTTCTTTCTCTCTCTCAAAATAAATAAACTGAAAAAATAAGTAAATAAAATAAAATAAAATAAAATAAAATAAAATAAAATAAAATATAAAATAAAATAACGTTTGCAGTTCAGTTCAAACCACAGTTGGAAACTGGAATTTAATAGAAGGAATAAGTGTTCTTTTGCTATGGATCTTACATCAAAACAAAACAAAACAAAAGACATAAGTGGCAGCGAAATTAGTAACTTTTGCAGAAGGAAAGTTATAAAGTTATATCTGTGGATCAGTTTATAAAAGTAGAAAAATTAAAAATATATATTTTAACCATTATTAAATAGTGCCTAAAAAACACTTTTTAAGCATATCTAAATTTTACCAGGGTTATGTTTTCAGAGAAAAAAAATAAAAATAAAAATAATGAGTGATTTGTTAAATTGGTACATTTGACGGTATTTTATTTGCTTTATTTTCAACATTATCATTTAATCAATGGGCTTTATATTTCAATTTATATCCCTAATATTTAAGCATCACTAACAATTATTTTATACTCATCTCTACCTCTAGAGCTATCAGTTCATACTTCTTCCAAATAAGCTTGTTAATTAAAAGCACAAAAATATTTACAACTGCTATACATCAAGGAAAAACTGTAATTTGATTTGACCTCACTTTAAACAAATTATTTTGCATCGATAAACAAGTTATACTGAGAAAAATGAAATTTGATTAATTTCCTTTCAATTATTTCTGAAAAGCAACTTCACTCAAAAGCTGAAGGTGGAAAATGTGCTTCCTCTTAGTGGGATTTTATTAAGATGAGTTGTTTACTTGTGACAGTCAAATCTGACCTTTATAATACAGTATTTGTTTAGATCTAGTGGAGATAAATTGAGTGCACTGATTCTAAAGTGAAGACCTATTAAGTAACAAGTAGGATGTAGTTTTATAATCACCTTCACGTTATAAACAAAATTTAGCACAAGATCAAAACACGTTGACTTAGAAAAAGTGAATGCAAATTAAATGGAAGAGATTTTAGAAATGTAGTGAACAGAATTATAAGATGGGATGCTACTAAGGATTTTTAAATATTTCCAATTTCTTTTGATTAACTGGCGATTGTGCTGTGGAATACACATCCAACAACAATTTGAAGGCATCTCATGAAATACATGAAAGTATTTCTGGCCTAATAGAGACCAATATTTAGAACACAGGTATTTCAATTTCTTTAAGGAACAACTGGGGCAGTCACCATTTTTCCCTGCTGCTTTTGGTTTTTAATTTGCTATTATAAGTGAATGAAAATAAATGTTCCTCCTCTGATGTCAAGAATGAGGCCACAGGAGGGTGTGGGGGGGGGGGGGTTGGGGGGAGTATGTTAATACACTGCTCTAATTCCTCTGTAATCCTACTTCATTATTTTATGCAAATAATTCCCAGAAAGGATCAACTTATTAAGAAGAATTAGAATAAATGAATGTCATCGGTATTGGGTATTATGTCAGCAAGTTGAAAAAGTACACTACATTAAAAATTGAATCATAGGAAACTTCTGCAAGTTGTTTTTCAATTATATATTTTTTTGAAAAACAATGATTTTCAAATGTTCAATGTTGGGAGGCTAAAACATTTATGTGGTGGTATTCAGATTTTTGTCCAAGATACAACTTTTTCAAAATATGAAGAGAAAGGTTCACATGAAATGCTACAGAAGTGTCTATTAATAACTATTCTTCAAATGTAATTTCTTACAAATTATAAAGAGAAACTGTGATTACAGGTAGATTATTTTTAAACACTGAAATCTCACTTTTAAATGTAGTTTCTGTGAAATAGTTACTAAATGTACCTGTCAAAATTATATAATTTTAACCATATTTGGAAACCTCAACTAATGCCATGTCAATTTTAGGATATAATCCAAAAAAATTAGTATGTCATTCAAGGCCTCTATGTAACTCTCAAAATGTATCTTCTACAATTTGCAAGCAGTGCCATCATATTAAGATACAGTTTAAAAATCCCTCTCTCTCTGTCCCACCCCGTGCTTACACTCTGTCTCCCTCTCTCAAAAATAAATAAATGTTAAAAAAAAATTTAAAAAAAAGGCGCCTGGGTGAATCAGTCAGTTAGGTGTCTGACTTCCGCTCAGGTCACGATCTCATGGCTCGTGAGTTCAAGCCCCACATCAGGCTCTGTGCTGACGGCTCGGATTCTGTGTCTCCCTTTCTCTCTGCCCCACCCCCTGCTTACACTCTGTCTCCCTCTCTCAAAAATAAATAAAGGTTAAAAACAATTTAAAAAAAGATATGGTTTAAAAATATAAGTAAAAATAGAAAGCTTAAAATAGAAAGCTTCTCTCTCTGTACACATGTGTTTCTCCCTGGCAGAAATGACCTTTCCTCTGTTCCCATTTGTCCAATATCTCAGACAGTGTCTAACAGTTAACATGTGTTGTAATAACAATTTTCCCCTTTTACATCCTAAACCTGTAACTTATATTTATTGAATGAACAAATCAATCAATAAACGATCAGTGCAGGACTTTAACATATTGCCTACGAGTATTTCTCACAGCCGTGCTCTGTATAATGAGCTCATAATGTTTCAGTTTGAAATTAGAGATGATCAGATTTATCCTGTCTCCTTCTTAGGCATCACTGTACATAGCCTCTCATTTCTGATGTTGTAAACTTTTCTGTCAGAGTACGGGAAGACATGTAACACTAGCGTATGTTGGACAGATCTGTTTATTAGGAAGAAGTTTCCTTGGCTGAAATCACTTCACTTTTACCTCTATTTCCCTCTGGAACAAAACTTAAGACAAGCTTTGTATCCTGTTGCACTGCTTCCTTTGACAGGTAGATATCTCTTTTCCATAAATCCAGGCCCTTCTGAAACACATCTTAAACACTTCTGTGACAGGTTTTCATACACATTGTCTGTTTGCTCAGTAACTGAATTTAAGACTTCATTAATTTACTCAAAATGTTTTTAAATCTAACCACAATATAAGTATCTGATTATGTGTCTCATCTGTCTTACATTGTTTGGGCTCTTACAAAGCTCCAGAGATATACTCCATAAATCTGATAAACCTACCTATGTATCTATCTATCTATCATCTACCTGTCATCTATCATGTATAAATATTTCCTGAAAGAACCAATGAATGAATGAATGAATGAGTGGGCACAAAAACCAGAGAGAAAATGTACAGTACTTTTAAGGTGTAGAGCATACATTGACATTCAGAGGGAGAAGTACATGTAAACTTAGGTTAATTTACAATAAGCCAAAGCATGCTCTTTAAATACACATTCATTCTTTCCCAAATATGTATTTCACAACTACCATTAGGCCAAGCACTGAGCTAGATGCTGCATATGAAGCCGAGCAAGAAGTCCATGTAATGTGGAAACATACAGTTATTGATCATGGAATCACAAAGTGGTAAGTAGCTAGTATTTTTGTTTGTTTGTTTCATTACTATAGCATAATTGCATCTAGTTTTAATATTACCAATGCAATATACTCAGGTCTTCCTGGGCATGATGTGTGTGTGTGTGTGTGTGTGTGTGTGTGTGTGTGTGTGTGTGTTTTCTGATTATTTCACATTAGAGAGAATAGCCTGATTAGTATTAATACCATTAATATGGTATTAATGGAAAATGGATCAGCTCTAGCCAATTATAAACAAATAGAGATTTCAACTGAAGAGAGAATATTTTATTCAACACCTTTGCAATAATTACTTCTTGGTTTTCCTTGGATTGCACCATTCAATATTGAAACAATCATTATTTACCTCCTATATTGACTGTCTTCCTCAATGCCATTGATACAGCAAATTTGGATTTTCATATAAAATATGAAAAAAATATTTCAAACTCCTGTTGGGTGTCACTGCCCATCAAACAAATAGGTAGTTGATATATAATCACAAGAGTTTTCTGAACAGCATCATTGTGCATTCATGAATGGAACTCTGGAAATACTCTCCCACAACCTCCACAACCGAATCTAACATGTAAAGTCAATTGGGAATTTTTAATGTTTTATGTATGCAAAGCACACTGTACTTACAAGAAGGGAACATCATTTATTTGTGCGATTCTGTGTTATTCTCCCAGGCGTTTCTATAATACTTCCAAAAGCACTTATTTGCAAGAAAATTAACTACAACTTGATTTTATTTGTAAATTATTTCGAAATCTTTCTCAAGAGTTTCCAATTCGTTGACGCGTTAGGAAGAGATTAAACAAAATAAACTCACAGAAATTCTGCATATGTGTTTGCTAGTTAAAGTGTAAATTCATGACTTCAGCTGCTTTTTAATTAAAGCTTGTTTTGTTGGAAACTATGTAAGCCCACAATGTCTGTTACTATTTGTATTAGTACAGTAGATATTAACCATTCTTACAGGAAATAGCAAAATGTTGCCTCCTCAAACAGAAAGATGAAAATGGGGGAGTAAAGCAGGTGCAAGGCACAACCAGATGGAAATTATCACCCATTAGCTTGCAATCAGCATCCTAGAAGAAAAGACTTTAAAAACACGAAAAGCTACAGTTTTCTCTTCCTGCAACATGAAGCTAATATTGCACTCCTGCACTTAAATACACATCTCAGCAGGTCTCCGGCTAAGAGAGGAAAATTCTGATGATCATACAGAAAACAGAATCATTGAAAAGTCCATGCTGAATAGCAAGGCTAAATTTCTCCTGCTACTAAGCTGATGTAAAATGTTCTAGAAAGTGAAATTAGCTTAAAAATTCAAAATAAAACAACAGAACTGAAGGTTCAAAAGTGTTTTGCTACCATTGGTTCTATCATGGCGTATACTATGCTTCTTATAAACCCTAAATCCAAGTTGAAAAGAGGTCCATCACCATTACTGTAACTTCACTGTCAGCAGAAAGCTTAGAAATATCATTGTTTATTCCCCACCCCTCCCACAATAAAGCTTGGAGAGAAAAAAAAAAGATTTTACAAAAAAGCACAAATGGAAAGAGTAAAATAATTTTTCGTATTCTTCTCCACACTGTAAAATAATCTCTACGCAATTCTGCTCCACATGTTCCTGGTTTCATAGCTTCAGGGAACACTATCCATAAATATGCAGCTTGGTCACCAGCAAACATAACACCCACACTCTACTGGTTTACTGAGTCATTAGATGTATGCCTTCGAAAGCTTAAGGAATCACTTTTCTTTAGCCTGCCTTGCTGTTTCTCTGTGGCTCTTTGTGAAGAATTTGAAAAATTCAAATGCTATTCATGGACTGATACAGATTCCTTAGTAATGGTCTGCAAAATGTCGTATTTCATTGAATACCATCAAGTAGTCAATAAAAAAGGGAACAGATACTTCACCTAAATATTGAGAAACTATGAATTCCTAAAATCAAGACAATTTTTGAGTCCCAGAAATGTGTTTATTTGATAGCCACAGTTTCTTTATGTGGCTGCTTAACATTGAATTGCCACTTGCTTAATAATCAATGATCATTTAAATGCCTTGATTTATATTGAGGTTCACTAAATTAATCCCCCATAAAGGATTTGTCTTTATTACCACTGTTTTAGGTTGTTCTATTGACCATATGAAATGGTATCCCATACAAATTATACACTGAATGCAAACATTAGACAATTTTAAAAGCATCTTATGTCTTGTAAGACTATTAACACATTTCTCTAATCCTACATGAATAGAAGGTATTTATTCCCTACAATATGTCTGAAAGGTATTTAGTCTTACAAAAGTATTTAAAGTATTTAAATGTGGGAATTATTACATATAGTACTCTCTATTCATTATAGAGTATTTTATATAGTTTTTATATTATAAAGTTATGAGCTATTGAAGTTTCATGGTAGTAATAACACCTATATCTGTGCTTACATATTCAAATATACAAACTATATTTTGCATTCATATTTATTTTCATATGTTTAAATAATTTGAAATACAAACCAATAGTGATAATGAGAAAAATGTCATCTTTAATATTATATTTGTGATAACTATTAGAAGAAACATACATTTGCATATCATTAACACCATCCATTCATTTAAATATAAATGTGTACTTAAACATTATTTTACGCAGAAATACAAAATATAATGAATATACTCTTTCTGAGAATGCAAACCAGTGTTGTTGGGAAGAAATGTCCAGAGAACCAACAAGTTCTACTGAAGGGATAGATAGGTATTTGAAGGTGAGGAGGAAAGAAAGACCCAATTATGATAAAGAAGAAGAATATTTGTTTGCTGTGAAGGTCCATTTGTATTTTTGTGACTTGGTCAATAGGAAATGTGTAAGATAGAGTATTTTAAGTTGACATAAAAAAGTAGAGCACAAGCACAGCAGTCTCTCCATTTACTCCTGGGTGGCTCAGTTGGCTGAGCATCCGACTTTGGCTCAGATCATGATCTCGCAGTTCTGAGTTTGAGCCCTGTGTTGGGCTCTGTGCTGACAGCTTGGAGCCTGGAGCCTGCTTTGGATTCTGTGTCTTCCTCTCTGTCTGCTCCTCCCCCACTCATGCTCTGTCTCTCTCAAAAATGAATAAACATTAAAAAATTTTAAAAAATAAAGAAGCCAAATTTAAAGAAAAAAAGGGGCTCTAACTCAGTGACATCTAATATAACCTGTGTAAAATCACCTTGAATACCAATCTCCTTAGTGAAAAATTCATTTTCTGTGAGGATTAGAAGAGATCATATTCAGAAAAATTCCTAAATCCTTCTCCTCTTTTACGGCTCAGATGTACCTATATATTTCACTCTTTGCTAAGCTATACTTCTATCCTCACCTAATTCTACAAAAAGATGCATTTAAATTAGGTTTATATGGCAGCAAAAAAAAAGTGAAAACTCAAGTTGTATTTTGGTGAAAAAGGATAGAATTCAGGTTCTGTGGAGGCAGGGTTTTCTGTCAGTTTGGTTTACTGATATATCCCAAGTCCCAAGGTTTGCTTGCCACAGAGGTGGTGCTCAATGAACACATATTGGAACAGCAGAAAACCAAGGAGATGTCCTTGAAGCAGAAACATGTGGTTGATACCTACTCCTTACCTCACAGTATCTGGCACACAACATGAGGAAAAGGTTTTATGATATCTGAAATATTAGAGACAGAATTCTGTGTGTAATGATCTCTGTATTAATGCCAAGTGGCTAATATACATATTTGGGAGTTTGGGGGCAGTTTTCAGCAAACACACTGGGGCTACAAACTGCGTTTACAAAGAGGAATATGGTTTGTATTCTATTATCTATTATCTACATTCTATTAAGGGGGAATGTTATGAATTCTGTGTCGGCAATTATAAAAATAAAGGCTATACATAAAATAAATGAGAGACCTCCTGTGTATACAACACAGGAATGTGTTAGAGAGGTTGTTTTTGAAATGTTGGTTTGCCATGAAGAGGAAAATTTGTGGTTCAGAAAGAGCACAAAGAGTAAATGTAACTAAAAATGAAATATTTGACTCAACTATATAATTCTGTGTGTGTAACAGTACATATATATAGTATACATACATATATATGTATATTATATACATTATAGATACACACACATATAGTTGTTTTCTTAAAATTATGTTGAAAAACTTATAAAAAAATTAATATTTATTTATTTTTGAGAGGGATAGAGAGACAGAGTGTGAGCCAGGGAAGGGTAAAGAGAGAGGGAGACATAGAATCCAAAGCAGGCTCCAGGCTCTGAGCTGTCAACATAGAGCCCAATGCGGGGCTCAAACCTGTGCATGGTGAGATCGTGACCTGAGCCGAAGTCAGACACTTAACTGACTGAGCCACGCAGGCACCCCTGTGTTGAAAAACTTTTGAGCTTTTTAGGCAATTTCCTATTTTTGACGTCATATTTTCTTTGGAATAAAAAGTTTCATACACTATGTATATTCATATTATATGTAAAATATATGTTTAAATAGGTTTTGGGTGGCTTTCTTTCACAATTTGATTTTTACACCTTCATAATTTATTTGAGAGAAACAAATATAAAAGTATGTTTTCGGGGCACCTGGGTGGCTCAGTCAGTAGAGCATCGACTCTGAATTTCAGCACATGTCATGATCTCACAGTTTGTGGGATTGAGCCCCACATCGGGCTCTGCACTGACATCGCAGAACCTGCTTGGGATTCTCTCTCTCTCACTCTCTCTCTGTTCCTATCCCACTTGTGCAAGCTCTCTCTCTGTCTCTCAAAATAGATATGTAAATGTTTTAAAAAGTGTTTTCATACTTTACATTCATCTTATTCTACAATTACAGTGTTTTCATTAAAATTTCAATAGAGACCATTCTTTAGATGAGAAAGATTGCCGCATGAACACATATACCAGGCGTGTATGTATATATATATATATGTTTGTGTGTGTGTCTGCATGTGTGTGTGTGCGTGTGCATGTGCGTGTGTGTGTGTGTGTATTTTTCAGTCTACAGGATCAATCATCACTTCTGATGTTGGGACAGAAACTTCTCCTTGAACGCTGTGCTGCATTCACTACTCTAAGACCACTCTGGTTGATCCCCTTAATTTTCTTACATCCCTGAGGACTTCTGTTGCTCCTTGGCCTTGGTATCACAACCCCTTTGTAAGACACCCTCTTTCTACACTTTCCCATTGGCTGTGGCCCAAATCAAAGGTGATGTCACTACTCTGTCCTAAAAGTGGTTTATGGATTTTCATTCTCTTCCATGGGAGGAGGGACTGTCTTCACCTCCGCTAAATGACCAGTCTCCAAGAGTCTGCCTCCAGATCAATTTCAATTCACTATTTTCTTTCCAACAGGCGTTCCTAGAAGGGCATTTCAGTATTACTCTATTTACCCCAGTAAAAGTTTTCTCCAAGTAAAGTCACTTCTAGGTCTGTCTCTAATAGCCTTTTAATTTTTTCTGAGCTCTGATGATAATAACTCTTACTATATTGATAATAATTCAACCATTCATCTCACAAGGATGTTGTTAAAACTAAAAAAAAATAAAAGATAATAGACAGAAGGTTTTTTGAAGACAGTATACAAAAATGCAGTGCTATTATTTTTAAGAAAACTTGGCTAAAATGTCTCTAAACTACAAAGGAATTCTTCTATCAGAAGAGAGATATATATGGTGAAAGTTTAAAATAGAGTTACTCTGTGATATGTAAAATACTTCAGGCTTAACCTGTCCAAATGTGGGCTACCACTGAGCTTATTTTTATAGTACTGCAGTGTTCTGACATGTTTCTTTGGTATGAATCAATATATAGACCATCATATATTGATGAATCATGTCTTTTGAAACAACTAAAGGGCAAAATTCATTGTCCATGAACTTCTCTCTTCCTGATACAAATCAAAATACTTTACTTACAGGAACAGAACTCTGCTTACAGTCAGCTTATCACCTTAGTAACTTTCAAAAACAAAATGCAGGTTTGCCAGTCATGATATAACAGAAATAGTATTACTAACTTTCTTAGTGATTGCTCTAACATTAATGTATTGACTTAAAGAGAAGTTAAGAAAAAGTGTAAAGTGTCATAAAATAAACCTTAAAGCTTTTTAAAAGATTGATTAGGCAAAGTAGTATATTTTTCCCTAGACCACTATATTCAATGCAAATGTAGTAGATACTTTTCAGGATGCTTATCCAACATATGACCATTAATTCTATTTTCAAAATTGATCTTGTGTAAAGGAAGAGGCCTAGCAGTCATGTTTTAAGACAATCACCTGGTCATAGTTGATTGGACAAGAATGGACTTGGGAAATGTTGAAACAAGACCCTCAATAATAAAAATCTGAATATTTGAAAATGGGATTCAGAAACAGTACCTCAATGTGTCCTGAAGTCTATGTGATACGAAAATGAACTGCTGTTATTCAGTCTTGCTTAAATATGTGGATAAAGAACTAGAAGATGTTGGTACACACACACACACACACACGCGCGGTAAGAGACAGAAGCATAGGTCAACCAAACAAGAAGCTTGCATCAGCAGGTTTTTTTTTTCTTTTGTTTAGCTCATATTATATCTCCTTGAGTCATCTATGGCTCTCCTCATCTGGGATCAAAGAGGTGCTGTACCTGTCTGGTATATTCTGGTCTTGCTGAAGATGAAAGTAGATTCCAACCATGTGATACTTTCAAGTTTCTGCTCGTAAAAGACACACGTCACATCCACTCACATTTTTTTGACCAAAGAAATTTATATGACCCAACTTCTATTAAACCTTATCCAATATCCCTTGTATATAATGTATAGTTTCCTTATTAATTTACTCAAATTGGATTCCTGTAGTATATTAATAAGACTTGCGTCAGTTGTTAGTAACAGAATATAACTTTAGATAAAAAGTATGATGTGTGAAATTGTTGTATTGTGAGAGGAAGCATAGAACCCAAGAACAGAAATTAGGCAGACCCCAGAAAGACTGGAAAGAGTAAAATGAATGTCACTGGTGTATTAGTTTGTTATGGTGGCTGCAAAAAATTTCCATTAACTTGGTGGCTTCAAATAGCAGAAATTCACTCTCTTTAATTCTGGAGGTCAGAAATCTGAAATTGTTATCATCGGTCCGAAGCTGAGGTGTTGGCAGGGTCATACTCCCTCTGGAAGACCTAGAAGGAAATTGTCCCTTGCCTCTTCTGACTTCTGATGGCTGCCGGAATTTCTTGGCTTATGATAGCCCAATCTTCAAGCCAACTTCTTCAAGTCTCCGTTCTCAGCGCCTTCTCATCTGTGTGTGTACAATCTCATTTCTCTTCCTTTTCTAGAGTTATATATGATTGCATTTAGGACCCAACTTTACTATCCAGAATAATCTATCCATCCCAATATCTTTAACTTAATCAGACGTGCAAAGATTCCCCCTTGCCTGTTTCTTTTTTCCATATGAAACAGCATTCTCAGTTTCTAGAGGTAATGATGAGAATATATTTTGGGAGGCATTTTTTCAGCCTTCTTGGAAATTTTTGCAAAATATCTAAAGTTTAATGATAGAAAGATAGTTAAATTATTAATAATACCTTACAGAATATACAATGCTTTAAAAATTATATTGGACCGTATAATTGTGTACTAGGTAAACAATACATTTTTGGGTGAATCCCAATGGATCAGGGAAAATTATATATATATATATTTTATGATTTTATTTTTAAGTAATCTCTATATGCAATGTGGGGCTCAATTTCATGACCCCAAGATCAAGTGTCGCGTGCTCTTCCAAATCACCAGACAGGCATCCCATGGGTAAATTATATTTCAGAATGGTCTTGAGAAATTACAAGAATATAGAGAGCTAGTCTTGGTGGAAAGCACATTGGGAAATAGATTCAGTGGAAACGACCTTCTTGTTATTGAGTGTGTATGGGAAATTCAAATAACACATTTGGCAAAATCTGAGGCATCTACATGAAAATACTTGGACATAATCCATGAAAGGTACTTATCTACACAAACAGAACTAGTGGTGTGTGTGTATGTGTGCGTGTGTGTGGAGAGAGACAGAAACAGACAGAGAGAGAGAGACTGGGAAAGAGAGAATTTTTTTTTTTTTAAAGGATTGGATCGTGCCATTTTGGGGGCTGAAAGTGTGAAATCTATGGGACAGGATGACAAGATGCAGATCTGGGGAAGGGTTCAAAGGCAGCCTACAAGCAGAATTTTCTCTTCTTCAGGGGACCTCAGTTTTAGGTATTGTTGTTTTGTTTTTGTTTATGTTTCTCTCAAGTTTCTTTTAAGATTATAATTGTCCCGCCAATATTATGGAAGTCAATCTGCTTTACTCAAAGTCCACTGATTTAAATATCTTATCTAAAAAATACCTTCATGGTGGCCACTAAATGAAATACCTAGACACCATAGCCTAGCCCCACTGACCCATGAAATTAAACATTCCATGTAGGTTGTGCTGTACTACTACTCAATGTAATAGCTGAGAACCATTGAACATTTTTGAGTGGGCAGGTCAACGATCAGAGATATAGGAAAAATAGCTAATTGGTGAGCATCAAGAAATTTCCAGTAAAAAGTCTCAGTTATCTTCTTTTACCTCTCTGTCTTCTTTCTTAGCCAGTCTAACCTCAGTGTAAATTATATTTTATATCCTTCTTAGACTCTTATATTTGCAATATTTTCTTATTATTATGATGATGATGATTATGTAATATACCATAATCTATTATTCTTAATATTCTCTTGGCCTATGAATTACCATTTGTCTTCAGTTCTTTATCAGTCATTAAAAAATGTATAATATACATTGTAATTAACTAAGTCCACTTTCAAATAGCACTGTATTCTCAAGGGCCCTGCAGTCAGCTGATACCAGAGTATTTCCACTTTCTCCCTCACATGCGTTGTGATATTGCTCATTTCTCTCATTTATGTGCTAAAATTGGTTACTATTATTGCTTTAACAAGACCATTATTTTTATATAAAGAATGAAAAAAACATTCCTCCATTTATTCCTTTGATAAAGATCTCCTTTTATATAGATCCAGTTTTCTTATCTATATACTTTTCCTTCTGTCTGGGAATCTTTTAATATTTCCTGTAGGGCAGGTTTTCTGACAATGAGTTCCTTCTTATTGTATTTGTCTGAGGAAGTCCTTTCTCATTCACTTTTGAAGGGTGATCTCATTAGCTTTGGAAACTAGGATTTAGGTTCCTGGTTTTTGTTTTCTGTTTTTTTGCACCATGTTAAATACTTCCTTCCTCTTCCTGTCAACCACTAATTTTGGAAAGTTCTAGGTCATTACTACCTCCCAAATTTCACCTATTCTCTCTTAGTTTTCCTTCTGGTCTTCTAATTAAACATATGTTACACCTTTTATTATTGTCTCACATTTCTTGAATGTTCTTTTCTTTGTTCCCCCATTCTTATTTTTTTCTCTTTACTTTTCAGTTTGGAGTTTCTACTGACGTACATCAAGATCCCTGATTATTTCCATTCTACTGATCAGGTGGTCTTCATTTCTGTTACAGTGTTTTTAATTTCTAGCATTTCCTTTTGCTTTTATTCTTAGAATTTCCATCTCTATTATATTATTCATCTACTGTTACATCTTTTCTGATTTTTCCATTCGAACCTTTGAACATATTAATCACCGTTATTTTTAAATAATTGATGTGTTGATACTAACTGATGCCTTCTTTTTGAGTCTTTGATGACATCTTTGTCTAGTCAGACTGTTTTTCTTTCCTTTTGTCATGAGTTATGATTTTGTTGTTGAAATGTTTGTTTATACATGCACAAAGTTTAAATTGTTTTTAGTCTTCTTATTTTTTGTCTCCTCTTAATGTGGGCTTTCCTAAGCATTCTTCCACAGAGACTGTGTCTCACAGGTCTTTCAGCTATAATCTATGGTTATTACAGCAGAACCATGTTGGTGTGCAGGTAAGGTGTGGGGGAAGAGAGAGAGAGTGTTCTATAATATTCCAATAAAATCTCATTAGTTTATTGGACCTGTGTTTTGTGCTGTGTCCTTTACCAAGTTTCCTTCAATGGGTTTTTTTTCTTCCATTATTTCCTACTCCATTCACTGGCTACAGCATTTCCCATCTATTTCTTTGGTATAACCAACACACTTGTTGACTATGTTTATTTTTTTTTCTTTTTTGGGAGAAATAGGAAGGTGAGATGGGGCTGGAGTGAAAAAAAAAACTTCTTACCTCTGTAAGGATAGAGTTCTGGTAAAATATCTTACCCCACAGACTATATATTTGTCCTGGCGAAAGCCACAAGTGTTATTTCAAAATGATTACTCACCTTTCCCCCGATCAGACACACTAGAGTCTCATTGTCTCATCTTCATCATGAAAGCGTGTTGGGGTTCTTTGGTGTAAATTTCATAAGAGTGCAAGTTTTCCTAAATATGGAGCTTCAAGTTGTTTCTCACAGATTGTCCAGATTCAGCCTCCGAAAAATCAAACACATTACTATTTAAGTACTCCAAATAGTTTCTATCTTCAACAACTTCTGTTTCAGATAAGTAGATCTCAGCTGTGTCCCCCTGAATGTAGCTAGCTCTGCAGATATTGGAGTAATGGAGATCTGTAATGTCAGTTCTCTGATGAGTCCAACAAAAGTTATTAATTTTCGGTTTCTTCAGCTTTTTCTTGTAAGAGTGAGACTGACAAATTTCAACCTCTTCACCTGTTTCGACTGACATTGGAAGTCCCCTTTTGGAGTGCATTAAATTAATTTTGTTACCTTCCGCCTCACTCTTCTCCTCTCCTTGCACTATAACATACATTTCCATCAAACTTTTAGATAACTTAGAGTATTTTCCAATTCAGGCTCTGCTTGCTCTCTCTCATTGACAACCACCTGCTTCTCATTAAAGTTCCACATATTCAGATGCCACAATGCACTTGCACTTGACGTTTCTAGTATTTGGAATGTGCTTATCAGCCAGCAGAACTCCCACTCACCTTCCATTTCCATCTCCACCATGTAATTTACCCTGAATCCCCAAGAAGAAATTCTGAATTGCCTGCATTCATAATCTAAGTATGCATGTTTCTATTTCAGCACTTATAATTAGTATTACCTTTAAATTTATGCAGCTGTCACCCAACTAGAATATGTTTCTTGAAAACAGAACATTAGATCTAGGTATCTAATAGACATCTTGAAATCTCAGCCCATGAAATTTGATTACATTAATTTGATGGTGCTGCTAGGAAAGAGTGAGGTGGAGTGACATCACAGAAAGGAAGAAAAAGGAGGAGAATATTACAATATACTAAGTAAGAGGCACCTAGAGTAGCACTTTATTAATGGATGTGGAAATGAAGTTGCGTTTCAAGATGCTACATGAAGAATCTATTACTTGTGATGGCATGTAAATGATGGTGTAAGATAGATGGATGAGACTCCATGACTCTAAGGTTGAGCCAGGTGACATCGATAGTGAAAGTGAGGTCAGGAAGAAGAATGGTTATGCGCAAGTTCAGTTTGTGGCAGATGATAGATTTGAGGTCATCCTGTGACAAAGATCCAGCCAGCTTTTTGAATTATTGAAGCCTGGAGATTGGAATATAGATTGAGGTTTAGAAGGCAATTTCACAGAAGGGTTTATTGGACACAAATTATATCGGGACATGACATAGTGGAAAAGGAAATAATAAAAGTTAAAAAGAGACAACATCTGGAAATGTACAGAGGGAATTGAAAAGAGAGGCTTTAGAAAAAAGATAAAGATAGTTCATTTTCATTACAGCCACTGAAGGGGAGTATTATAAAAAAGAATATTATGATTAAAATGTAATATCCAAAAAAATATTCATTTCAGCAAAATGGGAAAATACTTTTTAGATGTTAATTGGGCAATTTGAAATTTTACATGGAAGAATCATATCACAATAAATAATTAAAAACCATAGGATAAATAAGTATATCTAGTAAAAGTAGAATTCCCTTTCAAGATGAGTTTCTATTCAGACGGAGTAAGAGAAATCTAATGGTTAGGGGTCTGAACATGAACAGTAAGGGTAACTCTGTTAGTAACGGAGGATTATTTAACCATTATAATACGGAATGCTACAGAAATAACAAGAAAATCTTTCATGGAAAAACTTTTTCTCCTTTAAAATTTAGTCATCTCCTTTAATCTCATGGATGTGACTAAATTGTCCAATTAAAATGAGGTAACCCAATCAAAATGAGTTAATTATGTTGGACTTGTGTATGGTATGACTAATATCCTCACAAAATGGGAAATTTTAAGTATATTTATTTATTTTGAAAGAGAAAGAGAGAGAGAGAGAGAGAGAGAGAGAGAGAGAGAGAGAGAATACAAGCTGGGGAGGGGCAGAGAGGAGAGACAGAATCCCAAGGAGCCTCTGTGCCATCATTGCAGAGCCTCATGCAGAAATCATGACCTGAGCTGAGATCAAGAGTCAGATGCTTACCCCACTGCATTACCCAGGCACCCCAAAAAGGGAAATTTTAAACACAGACATGCACAGAGGGGGAATGTCATGTGGTGAGGAAGGCAGACATTAGGGTTGATGTTCTACAAGCCACGGAATGCTAAGATTGACAGCAAACCATTGGGAGCAAGGCAAGAGGCATGAAAGAGATTCTTCCACACTGCTCTTAGAACCAACCCTGCTGACAACTTGATCTTGGAACTCTAGCCTCCAGAACTAGGAGACAATATATTACTATTGCTTATGTCAACCGTCTGCAGTACTTTGTTAACATAGCCCTTGCAAACTCATACAAATTTTGGTACCAAGAATAGATAGCCGCCATAACAAAATGTGAAACTGGAAAAGCGAGGCTAGAAGACTTTTGAGATGTGTGATGTGAAAAGGTCTAGATTGCCTCGAACCGACTTTTGGTGGAAATATGGATGTTAAGAGTGATTCTGGTGAAAGCTCAAAAAAAAAAAATAAATAAAAAGAGGAAAGCTATAGAGAAAGCTTCTATTATCTTAGACAATACATGTATCATCATGAACAGAATATTTTTAGGAATATGAATATTAAAGATGATCTGGTAGCTCTCAGAAGGAAATGATTAACATTATTGGAAACTGGAGAAAAGACAAACTTTGGATATAAAATGACAAAGGACTTATTTGAATTGGGTTTTGTCAAATGGAAGGTAAAACTGGCAAGTGGTGAACTTGGATATTTAGCAGAGGAGGTTTCTAAATAAAATGCTGAAAGTATGGAGCGGCTCCTCCTGGCTGCTTATAGTAAAATGCAAGAGGAGAAAAATAAATTAAAGAAGGAAATCCTCGGCCAAAAGAAATCGCACTTAGTGAAGTGGAAGATTTCAGCTTCTTCAGATAGTGTGTTCTTGAAATATAGTCAAGGGTGTAGCCAGAGGATAGTTAGCTAAAGATACTTCCTGTGTAATGGTTAATCCAATCAACCATGTTGGCAGAATCCAGGGATACAGATAGAATTATTCAAGAAAAATCGTGGAGGTTCCTTTTGTCTTGGACTTCAGTGAATCTCATGTGAGGCCTCAAGAGTTTTGAGAATCTTATAAAAGCAAACACCCTGCCAACTTGGACAGGAGGAGACAATGATTTTGAGGACAGAGCCATTGAAGGAAAAATCACTGAGGGTAGGGCCATGGATCCAGAGAAGAGAGTCATCTCCTTGGGGTTTCAGAAGACTATCATCTATGGCAGAAGGAGCAGGACCACTGCTCAAGAAGGGGGAGTGGCAGTTCTGCTTCTAGAAGACTGGGCTGCTTTACTAGGGAATCCAGGAAGCAGGGCATCATAAAGCCAAAGAGGATAATTCTCAAGCTTAAAATCTAATGGAATTTCCCCTGCCAGGTTTTGAGATCTGCAAGTATTTTTTTTCTTTTTTTTTCCTTTTCCCCTTCCAATTATTCTCTTGTGAAATAAGACTGTCTATCCTATGCCTGAAACATCACTGTGTTTTGAAACCAAAGAACTTGTTTTTTGATATTACAGGTCAACATCTGAATAGGAATTTTGCTTCAGGATGAATCACACCTCAAGATTCATGCATACCTTACTTAGATGATGCTTGGAAGAGATTTTAAACTTAAAGTTGAAACTAGATTGAGTTAAGAAACTTGGGGCTGTACGGATGGAGTGAACATATTTTGCATGTAAGAAGGACACGTATTTTGGGAAGCTAGAAAGCAGGTTGTTACGGGTTGAATTGTGTCTCCACAAACAAGTTCATATGTTGAAGTCCTAACCTGGGTACCACCTCAGGATATGACCTTGTTTGGATCAGGTTCTTTATAGAGAAAATCCAGTTAAACTGAAGTCATTAGGGTGACCTCTAATAGAATAGGACTGATGTTCTTATAAAAGGTAGAAATTTAGACACAGATATCAATAAACGGATAATACCATGTGAATATGAAAAGAGAGATCAAGATGATGGTCTAAAAGGCATCGGACATCAAAGATGCTAGCAAACCATCAGAAGCTAGGGGAGCCATGTGAAACCATCATTCTACACAGTCCATGGAAGGAACCAATCCTGTAAACACCTTGATCTTGGACTTCCTCCCTCCAGAACCACGAGACAATGTATTTTTTCTGTTGTTTAAACCCGTCAGTTTATTGGAAATTTGTTGTAGCCACCCTGTCAAATTAATACAATGTCATATAAAAAAAAAAAAGCAAGAAACATCTTCTTTTGCTTCAAGAATTAAATACTGAAATGTATACATCTGCATTTAATAATTATATTTGATTCGGGGGCACCTGGGTGGCTCAGTGGGTTGAGCGTCTGATTCTTGATTTCTGCCCAAGTCATGATCTCACAATTGGTGAAATCAAGCCCCACGCCAGGCTCCTGGGGCTCTGCACTGTCAGCTTGGAATTCTTTCCCTCCCTCTCTCTCTCTGCCCCTCCCCTGCTGGTGTTCACACAGCTTTTCTCTCAAAACTAAGTAAATGTAAAAAAAAAAAAATAAGTAAATTTGATTTTTCTATTTAATTTATTTTGAGATATATGAGATGGGCATAAATTCATGAAGTTTTCTAATGAAATCTTATTAGCACATCACTTTTAAATATAGGTGTTTCTTTATGAGCGAAGATATGAATGTTTCATAGCTACAGGTTAAAAATGAATTATTAACACTAGTGTGTTAAATATTTTGTATATTCACCTGAGAAATTTTCTGATTTGTCGATAGTAAGTACTGTTGCTAGTATATTTTAATCTTTGTAGAAATTTTGCAATTTTTTTAATTGTTTTAATTTTTTTAATTTTTTAATTTTTTTTTAATGTTTATTTGTTTTTGAGACAGAGAGAGACAGAGCATGAATGGGGGAGGGTCAGGGAGAGAGGGAGACACAGAATCCGAAACAGGCTCCAGGCTCTGAGCTGTCAGCACAGAGCCCTATGAGGGGCTTGAACTCACGGACCACGAGATCATGACCTGAGCCGAAGTCAGCCGCTTAACCGACTGAGCCACCCAGGTGCCCCGCAATTTTTTTTAATATGAAGAAGAGTATTACATCTTAAGAGCACTGATGTTGTAAATTTTTTATTTTGTTTTGCTTGTTTTCCATGTTTATGATTTACTCTGAGAGAGGAAGCAGGAGGGAGCGGCAGAGATAGAGGGAGAGAGAGAATCCCCAGCAGGCTCTGCACTGTCAGCACAGAGCCCAATGCAGGGCTCCATCCCATGATCCTGAGATCATGACCCGAGCCAATATCAACAGTTAGACACCCAACCGACAGAGCCACCCAGGTGCCCCTGTTTTTCTTTTTCTTTTTCTTTTTTTTTCTTTTCTTTTATCTATCCATCTATCTATCTTTTCATTCTCAGTACTAAAGATAGTTTTGAGTTTTTTTGAAAACTGGTTTTCTCCCATTTGACCATTAGCACTAATTATAATTAAGTTTCCCACCCTAAGCTTTGAAATATATCAATATAAAACATTTTAAGTAAAGTGTTCATTGAGTTGACTTGACACACTTATATACTGCAAAATGATTATCACCATAGTGTGAGCTAATACCCCCATCCAGCCACATAATTACCATCTTTTCTTGTGGTGAAAACAACTAACTTTGTGCTATCATAATGTGGTTTATAGAAGTGAAGTTGGCTCTCATATCTATTGATTTGATTTAGTTTCATTTCAGTAGTCAACATTCTTAAGAATGTGTTTATATCTTAGTTTGTGGTATTTTCAATATTAAAATCTATTCAAAATGGATATTTTCATTCCTGAAACAACAGTCTGACATTATTGCAATGGCAACAGAGGAGTTGTAAATCACCTTTCTACCCTCTGCCCCAGATTTTCATATGGTTATCTAAATATTACTTTAGTTTTATTGGGTTCCTTATCGCCTACTTAAATTGATTTACTACATTATTATGGAATGGTTCCTAATGCCCATTGACACCCTATATAATTTGATATACTTAAGAGAACAGGACGTTAAACCAGTTGTAATCTATAGAAACTGTAAGAAAAGTAAATTCTGCAAACTTAGACCCTTTTTATAAAAGGAAACAAAGCAAAATTACATTAATAAAACATGGTAAAATAAAAGACCCTATAATTCTTCAGTCTACTTTCTTTACTTAATTTTATAGGAAGAAAAGACAAAAAAAGTAAAAGTAGTCACTGCTAGACATGTTTATTTTAGCAGTCACATAAACATTAAAAATTCCAAGTTAAAATCTAATGTAAGAGGTTCAACAGAATTTTAAAAGTTTCTCAATTTACTTTTAACCATTGATATGATCATGATCAAAGGATGACTCTTGTCACCATCTCTGTTCTCAAGTCATTCTTTTTTATATTAGTCTATTTCTACTTTTTTAAAATTGTTTTGTTTTTTTATTTATTTTTGAGACAGAGAGAGGCAGAGCATGAGCAGGGAGGGGCAGAGAGAGAGGGAGACACAGAATCTGAAGCAGGCTCCAGGCTCTGCGCTGTCAGCACAGAGCCCAATGCGGGGCTCGAACCCACACCGCGAGATCATGACCTGAGCCGGAGGCGGACGCCCAACTGACTGAGCCACCCAGGCGCCCCTAGCCTATTTCTACTTGAGGCTTTGTCCCGGTCTACTGTGAAAACTGTCCTCTCAAGAGCACCAATGACCTCTCTCTGCCACCTCCACTAGAAGTGATACTTCTTCTGTCCTTTTCTTCTTGTATTGTTTCTTACAGGTTGGACACTTTACCCAGTGTCCTTCGCTCGTTCCATCTTTCTGAACGAGGACTCAGTTCTAGGATCTCCATCAACTCTTTCCAGGTGATCTTGTCTAGGTCCCTGGCTTTAAATAGCACACACACCGTGATGAGTATGAAGATCTATCTCAGGCCTGATTCATTCTTGTTGCACTTCAGGTGTATATCTGACCACAAATGAAGATGGGACTCCAACAGGCCCAAAAGCGAAAAATTGATCTCTCCTCAATATAAAGCAATTCCACTCTGCTTTCTGGACCAGGTAACAGCATCAGTACTCATTGTGTTGTTCAGAACTGAAACATAAAACACATCCTTGATTTTCCTCACTCACAGCCCACATACATCCCATCAACTCTATGCATAGCAATAACCTATGTATTAATCAGGAAAAACAGAACCAATGGGAGGGAGATATACACACAGAGGAATTTTAGGTAATTTTAGGCTCATGCAGTTGTGGGGGTACCATGGTTGGTAGCCACTGGGAAGGGTAACATCTGTAAATTGTAGCCAGAGTGATGGTGCAGTTCTTAGTCTGAAGGCACTCTGGAAGCAAAATTCTTTCCTCTTCCTTCTAACCCTTCCTTCAATCTTTTCTCTTAAGTCCTTCAACTGATTGAAAGAGGCACACCAACATCTTGGAGAGTAATTTTGTTTACTCAAAGCCTGTTGCTATAAGTGCTATTCATAGGTAAACAATACTTTCACAACAACTTCTGGTGTTTCACCCAACAACTGGACATCATAGCCTGAGCAAGTCGACACATTATATTAATCATGATAACCTACAATTTACTAAAACTCCTCAGATATCATCTCGTACAAACGATCACTGTCTTTCATTTGGACCATTCCACAACCTTCAAACTCATCACCATATTTTCAGTTTTGCCTGACCCTCCCCATAGACTCATTTTCCACATATCACCTAGAGTGAATTTGTAAGCTTTAGCTCTAAGTACAGTTATGACATGCTCATATTTCAAACCTGGGCTTCTCTTCACCTAAAAACAAAATCTCAAAACCTCACACTGGGCTATCAGGACATAAAGGATTCTTCTCCATAATCTTCTGACCATATTCTCCCTCACTGTCTATCCTCAAAACACACTTACTTTGTGTCATTTCCTCATTCTCAAACTTATTTCCATCTTAGGGCATTTAGTCAACAGATCTCTCTCCCTGGAACAGTCTTCCCACAGATCTTCATACGACTGGCTCTTTTCCCTCATGTAGGATTCTGTTTGCATTTTGCCAAGTGAAAAGCTTTCCTTGATTTCCTTCTTAAAATAGTAACTCCATCCTTTCAACTCAGTCACTCTTGATCTACTTGCCTACCTTGAATTTATTATATTGTGTTATATTCATTATTTCTTTACCTGTTTATTCATTGTTATATTTACCTGTAGGAGTTAAGTCCACGAAGACAAACCTTCTTCAAACATATTCCTTTCTGTCTCCAACACTTTAAATAGAGCTTGGAATGTCATAAGTACTTAATGAAAATTTTGCTGAACAAATGAATGAATCTCTAACAAAAAAAAGTATGACTTTTATTAAAGGCAAATAAAAATTGTTTTATTTACCACAGGTTATTTAGTGAAGCTAAAATTTAAGTGCTGCCTGTAAAGTTTTAGTAAATGGTTGAAAAAACAAGTAAGCTACCAAACTTCAGCTACATAAAAATGTGAATTTTTAAAAACTAAAAATTATCATATTCTGAAAGCAATTTCCTTGTTAACAATTTGTTTCACAGAAGCGATAGTGTTCCTTTTAAAAATAATGTAGTCAAGAGCTGGGGCGCCTGGGTGGCTCAGTCGGTTGAATGTCCGACTTCGGCTCAGGTCATGATCTCAGTTTGTGAGTTCAAGCCCCGCATCGGCCTCTGTGCTAACAAACAGCTCAGAGCTTGGAGCCTGCTTCGGATTCTGTGTTTCCCTCTCTCTCTTCCCCACCCCCCCCCGCCCGCTCATGCTCTGTCTCTCAAAAATAAATAAATGTTAAAACAATTTTTTTAAAAATAATGTAGTCAAGAGCAATGATTTTTCATAGTTTTGATATAGATACTTTTATTTCTATATTGTAGGCATTTTTTATTTATTTTATTTTATTTTATTTTATTTTATTTTATTTTATTATTTTATTTATTTATTTATTTAGAGCATGTGCAGGGGAGGAGCAGAGAGAGGGAGAGAGAGAGAATCCCAAGCAGGCTCCCCACTGTCAGTGCAGAGCCCATTGTGGGGCTACACCTCACAAACCCTGAGATCATGACCTGAGCTGAAACTAGAAGTCTGAGGCTTAACCAACTGAGATACCCAGGAGCCCCAGGCAGTATTTACTACTTAATGAATAGTAAGAATTCATTACTACTGTTCTTGACCTCTTTGAGGAAAAGATGAAAAATAAAAGCTATTGTTTTGTTCATTCATCCACCCATTCCTTTATTTCTAAAAGTATGTACAGAGTTATGGGCCCTACTTCTAAAAGGTACTCTTGATGCAGCTTGTCGCAGTTTCAAGCATTTTAAGTCAAAGAAACTCGTGACTTTGGAAACACTGCCGAAGAGAAAATTCTTCCACTTCATTTTCAATTTTAAGAGACGTAAATGATTACATTATATTTACAAATTCTTATTGTTTGGATTTAATTTGCATATGTTGTATATTTAATAAGGTTGATTCAAAGAAAGAGTACTTAGGGACTTGGTATTACAAAGATTGCTTATTTTCTGCTTGGAATTTTTAACATAAGTATACAAACAAACATAAGCAATGTTTACACCAAGGCATTGCAAGAGTTATTAAGCAAAAATAAATTGATTGCGTTTTTATACCCTGCAGCTCAGCCAGAAGTATCATTAGATTTCAGTTAAAGATGAGATAAATTGATTCATTTACAAAGAAAAGAAGACTACATTGAAGAAGAGAATTTAAAAATTGCAAACTGTTTGATCTCTGTAAATAGTTTTTTTTGTTCCCAGTCTATATTATAATAGCCTAAAGTTGGAAATATTCCAGATATAACAACAATGTATAAATTACTATACATCTGACATTTTAATAAATTTTAGAAATATGTTTCAGAGCCCTATGTTTTGAAAATTTTTGCTGTTGTTTATCTTTATTCTCATTTTCCCTTCCTTTATGTAAATCTTTTCCTGCATTTAATACTAAAGTAGAAACTATTTTTGTAATTTACTTTTAGAACTTTTTCCCTCCATTTGAAACAAGGTCCACAGGGATTTTCCAAAAAATAGATGCAAAATAATATTAAAATGGGGAAACTACATTTGTTTTTGCTGTTGTCACAAAAGTTTGAAAACAAATGGGAGGAAAAACTCCTACTTGGCAATATGACTTGCTTGACTGTCTACATGGGCCTTGTAAAGGAGGTTTTGTGGCCCTTAGACCCACAACCAACTGTAAGAGTAAAAACATTTCAGCTAAAGAAGCCAAAAAATAAAAGTATATTTGAGTAGTTGGTGTTTGTGTGTGTGTATACACACCTACATTGCTTAAAACTTTGTGTGTGTGCGCTTTCTTTTTTTTTTCTACTTTGTCTTGCTTTAAGCAGATGTTTGTGTCTAATTTGTATCAAAAATAACATTATATTACACAGAATAGAGGGAGTAAAATGTGTTTTACTTTCAAATTGTAAACAATTCAATTTAAAATATGTAATGACTTACCATTGTGGGGACCAACCGCATCCATGGGTAAAAGAGCTCAGAATCTGTCCTTGTATTTACCAGGTTGTGTATACTCAGATCACACAAACTATAGCCAAAAGCACTGTCTTCATCCACTAAGCTTAAAGAAATTGAGTTTATGATTTTATCTATTGCTCTGTCTCCACTTTGACTAGTCAACACAGACAGCATTAGACCAACACCTAGGCAAAGTTGCCATTATAGAAGCTAACTACTTTGATATATGTACTATTTTTTCTTCCCTGGTCCTCCTCACCTCCCGAAAACCCAAACCAATCTGCTTCCTCATCTGGGATCAACTCTATTAAAATCAACCAACCAGCCAACTGATCTATTTCACAAAGAAATACACAACAAAGCTCCTTGTATCACTTATGATAAAGTTAGCTGTGGTGGCAAAATTAACTCTAAATCTTGTAATAGCAACAATACAGTTAATCTGATTTGTTGCCAATATAATAGTCTAAAGTAAACAAACTAGTGGGATAGTTCTCTTTGATGAGGTGATTCAAAGACCCAGTCTGACCTGTTCACTATGTGAATTCTAAGGTCTTCTTAGCTGGTATCTTCACTCCAGTGAGATTACCAGAAAATGAAAACATGGACAAATAACCATAGAGGATGTCATCAGCCAAGACTGGAAAGACATTACCTCACTCCCATTTCTCATGCCAGAACTATGATTCAGTGCAATCCTTTATTGCAAATGTACCTAGTAAATCTGGTCCTTAAGTGGACAACTGATTCCCTGCAATAAATTGACATAGGAAAATTGATAGATAAGCATATTCTTAGAGGTATCCCCCATTTCCTTCACTTTAAGTGAATTCTGACTTCCCAGTGAAGACACGATTTCATTTTGACCCTTTCTAGGGATAGAGTATGAATTTTGTCAATTCTTTTACCACAGAATCAAGAGGTGAGTCTTTATCTTCATTGTTCATTGGTTCCTTAAGGCAATTACTATTCTACAAGGTTTTATTTTAATATATGTAAAACAATAGCCAACAGAAACTAGTGATGTTCAACATCACTAGTCATCAGGGAAATGAAAACTAAAACCACAATGAGATACGACTTTACACCTGTCAGAATGTCTAAAGTCAAAAACACAAGTAACAACAAGAGTTGGAAAGGATGGGAAGCTGGCTAAAAATGGTTGATGACTATATGGTACCTAAGAGTTTTTATTGAGTGGATTTGGAATAAGGTCGAAGAATAGATATTTTAAACCAGTTCTGTGGGTGATTTTTGTGAAGATGTTTTGGGAACTGGGTACATGGGGTTTTTGTTCTGTTTTTGTTTGCTTTTGGTTTGGTCTGGTTGTAGAACTGGGTGTGTTTAACTTGCAGAAGATTATCTGAACATTGTGACACCTTCTCAATTACTTGAAAGTCTGTGTTATGAGAAAAATGATGGCCTAATCATGTATTTCCAGGATATTGTAGCAAATCTTAGTAGTAATGAAAAGATATGTTTTGAGATTATTATAAGAAAGAGACTTCTAAGATCAGAGACATAAACTACTGAAACTGGGTGCTTTAAAAAGTAGAGATTATCTTGGGGTGCCTGGGTGACTCAGTCGGTTAAGCATCCATCTCTTGATAGTGGCCCAGGTCATAATCTCATGGTTCCTGAGAGGGAGCCCTGCATCGGGCTCTATGCAGACAGCGCAAAGCCTGCTTGGGATACTCTCCCTCTCTCTCTGCCCCTACCTCACTTGTGTGCACTCTTTCACAACAAATCAATAAACTTAAAAAAAACGAAAATAGAGATATATTTAAAATCTAATACATTGGGATAGACATAAAAAAACATACAAAAGTGATCAAATGGTGTTTGCATTTGAAGAGAGGAAAGGGGCTGTCATTAAGTTGGAACCTGTGACTCAGTGTCTGTCATAGATTTATTTTTTCATCTAGGTAGTGGTTTCAGGAATCTTTGCTTTTTCCCTTTAATAATCCCTTAAGTTTTATATTTGTTTTATGTGGTTGCATGCATATTAAATATATTTGTATTAAGACTGAATAATTGAGCATTGATAACAGCTATAGTAGAGAGATCCATGACGTATATCTAAGGAAACTTCTAATTCAAATCTTGTAATGCTGGTAATTAAAATGCATGGTTAAAATGTTGATGCTCAATAGTTTTTCTAAACTGTAATGTACTTTGAAAGAAATGTATTGACTAATGACAGAAGGCCCCCCCCCCCCCCCAACACACACACAAATTCTTATTCTGTCGTGCTTCTGGTTACAGTTAGGGTGGGATTTCATACATTTTATTTTCTCACATACAGATCTTTGTTTTTTGATGACACTGTTATGTCTTCAAAGTCAACAGGTTCTATTCAAGGATTTAAAAAGGATTTAAAAAGTTTCTTAATATTTTCAATAATTCATATGAATGAAAACATACTACTTTAAGTCTTTAACATGTATAAGAGAATAAAGAAAATGGTCTAAGGAGAACCATCACTGGAAGTATAAGTTATCACATGAATTCAACATTGGTAATGAGAAATCTTGTATAAATGTCAGCAATTAGCAACTTTATTAATAGCCATTGACTTTGGGAAACATATTCAGACTATTAATTAAATTGTATTTATTCTCACAAAATTATTCAAGAAAGTTACTGTGTGTGTGGAAATAACAGTTAAATAAAAGATTAGAATCAAAGAGATCTTAATGCTGAGGACCCTTTTGAGTAATTGAGAATCTTTGTATATTGGTTCAAGAGCAAATTAAGACACTATGAACAGATAAATTCCTTTAATACAGTCTATTCCCAATTTTGTTATTCCTTGAGCTTCATGATTGTGTTTATTATATTGCACATTAGTTTACAGAGCCTAATATCAGAAATAAAGTAAATTGCATTGAATTCTGATGCACTTTCCTTGTACACTTAAAGATTAAGTTTCTCTCATATGGCTGCAGAATGAGTATTGAATCTTCAGCTGGTTAATCCTTATAATCTATTGCCCAATCTCAATTCCCACAAAAAAAATAAAAAGCTTGTTAAAACAAGATAAGAAGTTTTCACCTCACTGAGGACTAATTCTTGGATTCTGAAAAAAAAAATCATACGCTAGTGAAATTCTCACGTAAATTAAATTAAAGGTAAAAAATGCACTTAATAAATAGAAGATAGTTCTAAGGAGATTAGTATTGAATTGAGATCGACACTATGCCCCAGTTAACTCAGTTGGAGAATGTCATTTATGAGGCCAAGTTCACATACAGTTGTAGCACCCCACGGGCTAATTAATTTTGCTTAGAGAAAAGTTGTTTCTTCTTAACTGACTTCAGTAGAGCCAACAATTGCACAAACATGAACCATTTATTGCAAAAAGGGGTAAAATAGTTTTAATATATTTCTATATATAAGTGATCTTTAAGTATTTTGGGGTTACAGAGGTCAAAATATAATCTGACAAATGTGGTTTTGTGCCTAGAAAATCAAATTACACTAAATAATGCAGACAATTTCCTATAATCCACAGAACTCTGGAGTCCCATCCAGAGGCTGCCTGCTGTTTAAGGTTCATAGGAAAAATAGGCTGAAAAAAAATCCACACAATAGAGGAAAAATATATAAAACAAAATTAGAACATCTATTAAGTTTAGAGTAGTTTTATTTGCATGTATAGAAAAGGGCATATTAATCCATATTATTTATTTTAAAAATACCACAAGGCCATTGAAGAGTTACAACACTTTCTTGAAGATCAATTGAAAAACTACCCAAGGTGGCAATTTATTCATTTTGATTTATTTAATTCAACAATTTCCCTTAGGCTTTAACACTTGAACAGATTTTAATAAGATAACTTTTTTTGAAATTAAACAGAATGACACTAAAACAGTGATACCAATTCCCCATGTAACCTCACAAAAAGCAGTAACTTGACCTATATGTTGCTTACCTCATGAGAGTATTTGATACAAAAATAAGGAGCATTATTACTAACAAATCTGTCTGCAATTTGTTCTCTGTTGTTCTCACAGCACCTTTCCTCTGGTCATCTACCAAGCATTTCTATCAGAAAATCAGCTCTTAATCAGGAGTGCTTTTTACTTATAATTAATACTTCATTTCCCTAATGAGTAGGTAGGTATGGAAGAATAGCACATCAAAGTCTATTTCAACTCCCAAATGTACCCTCATGGACTACAAAGGCTAGAAATCCAGAAGTGGTATTGTCAGACCTTCTTGCACCTGGGGTTAGATGATCTCCTTGAAACTCAGCTTCTGGATGCTTTTTGACCATCAAAACAATTTATATGAACCCTGAATTCAGAACTTAATTAAATTATTTTAAAACTAGGCCTCCACAAGGGAAACGAAAGCAAAAATGAACTATTGGGACTTTATCAATATAAAAAGTTTCTGCACAGTGAAGGAAACGATTAACAAATCTTAGAGGCGGCCTACAGAACGGAAGAAGATATTTGCAAACGACATACTGGATAAAGGGTTAGTATCCAAAATCTATAACGGACTTATCAAACTCAACGCCTCCCCAAAAAACAAATAATCTAGTTAAGAAATGGGCAGAAGACGTGAATAGACATTTTTCCAAAGAAGATATCCAGGTGTCTAATAGCCACAAGAAAAGATTCTCAACATCACTAATCATCAGGGAAATACAAATCAAAACCACGATGAGACCACCTCACATCTGTCAGAATGGCTAAAATTAACAACACAGGAAACAACTGATGTTGGCAAGGATGTGGAGAATGGGGAACCCTCTTGCACCATTGGTGGGAATGCAAACTGGTACAGCCAGTCTGGAAAACAGTATAGAGGTTCCTCAAAAAGATAAAAATAGAACTACCTATGATCCAGCAAATGTACTCCTAGGTATTTATAGAAAGGATACAAAAATACAGATTTGAAGGGGTACACACACTTTGATGTTTATAGCAGCATGTTTATAGAACCTAAATGCCCATCAACTGATTAATGAATGAAGAAGTTGTGGTATATATGTACAAAGGAATATTACTCAGCCATTAAAAAGAATAAAATCATAAAAAACAAACAAACAAAAAAGAATCTATGGGCACCGTGGGCACCTGGGTGTCTCAGTCAGTTAAGTGTCGACTTCAGCTTGGGCCATGATCTCATGTTTTGTGGGTTCAAGCCTCACATTGGGCTCTGTGTGGATAGCTCTGAACCTGGACCCTGCTTTGGATTCTGTGTCTCTCTCTCACTCTGCCCCTCCCCTGCTTGCACTCTGTCTCTCTCTTTCAAAAGTGAATAAACATTAAAAAAATATGTGTAAAAAATATTTTAAAAGGAATGAAATCTTGTCATTTCCAACAATGTTGATGGTGCTAGGGTGTGTTATGCTAAGCAAAGTCAGTCAATGAAAGATAAATACCATATGATTTCACTCATATGTGGAATTTAAGAAATGAAACAGATGAGCATATGGGAAAGGGTAAAAAAGAGAGACAGAGAAAGGGAAAAAAAAAACATTAAGAGATTCTTAGAGAACAAACTGAGGTTTGGCAGAGGGGAGTGGGTGAGGTCTAGTCTAGATGGGTGATGGGTGTTGAGGAGGGCATTTATAATGAGGGGCACTGGGTGTTTCATGTAAGTGGTGAATCACCCAATTCAACTCCTGAAACCAATATTGCGCTGTAAATAACTAACTAGAATTTAAATAAAAATTTGAAAAGAAAAAAAAACAATAAATCTGGGCCTCCAGATTGTTAATAAGAATCATAGGCGCTCCAGCATAGTTTTGGAGCTAACAGAATTCAACCAGAAGCCTGGTATTTCCTGAATCTAGGTTCTCATAGATTACAGATAGCCAAGGGAGAGTAACCTTGGAGCCAGCATCCATGATAGCTCTTGTACATCAGTGGTTTCCAGATTCTTTAGTGTCTAAATGGTTCAAAAATAGCAGCTCCCTTGGCAGAACAAGTCTATGTGCTGTTCAAAAAGTATCTATACATTCCAGCCTGGAGTCTGTCTTCTCTGACCAATCCAATATTTATGTAGATGCCTACATCCCTGCATTAGCTTCATGTCCACTAAATTTACCAGTTAATATTCTCTTATGTGCATCAAACATCGATTGATACACATGACCTAGAAGCAAAAGAAAATAAATTAGTGATAGTGTAATACAGAATGTTAACATTGTATACTTGTCTTCTCAGGCTGACATAAGATAATACCAGGGACTGTGTGACTTAGACATCATTTTATTTTTTCATAGTTTTCAAAGTTGGAAGTCCAAGATCAAGAAGCTTGTAGGTTTGGTTTCTAGTTATACATCTTTTCCTGGCTTGAAAAAGACTATTTTATCTGTATTCTCAAATTTTCTTTGTGCATGTGTAGAGAGAGAGAGAGGTTTATGATGTCTCTTCCTCTTCTCATAAGGACATCAATATTTTCAGATTAGGGCCCCATCCTTATGAGTGTATTTAATCTTATTTACCAACATAAAGGCCTTATTTCAAATATAGTTACATTTGAGGTTAAGGCTTCGATATAGGAATTTGGGGAGAGGAGCACAATTCAACCAACAGCTTATTTTCATATTGTATACCATATGATGCTTTCAAATGTGTACACACACACACACACACACACACACACACACTCTCTCTCTCTCTCTCAACCTGAAATATACAAAAATAGAGACCACTACCCTCTTTCATGAATGACAATCATTGTTACAGTAATATATAGTACCCTTGACACTGGAGAGAGTGAATTTTCTCTTTATGGTCGATGGCTATAATCTGTGATGCCTAGAAGTGCACCTGGTATTTACTATTGCTTAACAATATTTGTTAATATTGGTTGCCAAATTCTCATCTTCCTATCTAAATTATTTTCCTTCTATAGCCTTCAAGAACTTTCTTGTCTCTTCATTTTAATAATCTGTCAACACTGTAGCACCAAGATAGTTAAAAATAAAGCAATCATATTACACTCACTCTTATCATAGCCACCTGTAGGATAAATATCAAGACTTAACATAGCCTTTTTTTTTTTTTTAATGTAAGAACCTGACAGTCTGCTCACAAATATATCTCATTCCTCCTTTTCAGTTGCTGTCGGAGCCAGAACTCAACAAAAGCTTTAGTATCAGTCCATCTGACAATTTTGTTGACTCTACTTTGAAAATATTTGTGATTTATCATTTCGAACTACCTACCTCCACCACCCTTTTTAAACCCCTCTACCTTCTCTTGGATCAACGCAACAATCTCCAAAAAAGTTCTCCTTGTTTCAGCTCATCTTCTAATTTTCAAGAATAGTCCCATTAAAGTTAAGTCCAAACGTGGTTAACACCTTTCCAAAAATGCCATGTTAGTTGCCTTTCTCGCTCATATTAAAAGCTAGAATACTTATGGGGCTCTCGAAGGCACTACGTGGCCCTGTTGATACACCGACTCCAGCCTGATTTGCTGCCTGTACCCTCACTGCACCCAGGCCTCATGGTCTTCTTGCCCTCTGCAAACAACTCACAGATACTGTGTCTGTTCATTCCATTATTTCAAAGGACCTGCTTGAATAGCAACTTTATGTTCTTGAGGTTTGGTTTGAAAGTCATCAACCATTAATAGCCTTTGTCCATGTAAGACTTCATATCTAGAAGGAAAATTTTGCTTACTTCCTGTGTACTGTTTATATTATTTGAATGCTATTTAAGATGGTCCAACTACATTTATGTCTCCATTTGCTTTATGTAAAATTTTAAATATCTAAAATGATAATTTTAATGTTCATTTTCTTCTATATTTGTGCAAAATGTGTTATGTTTCTACAGTAAAAATTATGCAAAGAACCCAGTACTTACTTTCTAGTCATCTTCTAGAGATAACTTTTTGCTAAGCTAACATACATGTATTAACTTTGGATTTGGTTTTTTGGTTAAAGTCTCTATATTTTATTTTGAAGTACAATTAGGCCTACTTTATATTTTCATCTATTTCTCATCATGGGTGACGTAAAACATGTTAATCCAAATATAACCCATTAAAATGATCAATAAAACAAGTCTCGGATGGAGCATGCGCAAAAACATAACTACAGAAACTGAATATGCCAATAAGTGCAACTTACATAGTAATATGTATGTAATGCATATTTATTTTTAGATAAAAGCATGTGGAGAATGGAATCTTTATCTTAAAGAATTTAGACAAAATTTCCCTGTCACTAAAATGTCCAGTGGAATATGAGAGACTTATGGAGGATCCAGTAATAATGAATGTCTCTTAAATGTTTGTATCTGTTGAATATAGCTATTTTATATATCAAATCGTTTGTTTGGTTAATGTTGAATATGTGGTGTGTTAAAAACGAGTTAAATAATATTCAGCATCTTAAATAAGGATGTCTATGTGGAAGTTGATTTCTTAAAGGACAATTTTCTGACTTGTCCTTTATCATTTGTATGTTTTGAATGGTATGTAAGATTGTGTAATTAATAATAGCTATGATTACCTTGGGTTTTGCAAAATTTTAGAATTATGCGATGTAGAAGAGAAGAGGATTAGAGCATATAAAATAGAATGTTGATAAATTACTTGTATTAGGGGCGCCTGGCTGGCGCAGTCGGTTAAGCGTCCGACTTCAGCCAGGTCACGATCTCGCAGTCCGTGAGTTCGAGCCCCGCGTCAGGCTCTGGGCTGATGGCTCAGAGCCTGGAGCCTGTTTCCGATTCTGTGTCTCCCTCTCTCTCTGCCCCTCCCCCGTTCATGCTCTGTCTCTCTCTGTCCCCAAAAATAAATAAATGTTGAAAAACAAATTAAAAAAAAATACTTGTATTAATATTTGGCAATCTACATTTTAGCAAAGGGTCTGGGTAGGAAAAGAATAAAATAATTTTGATCATTTTATAATAGTAACAACTGTAAAAATTAAAGTTACTATTAGGTGAATTTTTTTTTCATTCAGGTTTATATCTTATGGAAGTAATGCCATAGTGTTTGTGAAAATGGTTTCGCATTTTAATGCATTTTGAAAATCTGATATGCTAACTTTCCTATATAAGTTATGCATTTCTGATTGGCCAAATAACTTTGCATCCTGCAGTAAAAGAACATATTACATTAGTTGGATTATTATTTTTGATTTTTTCCCTATTCCAACACTTAACACTTATATAGCACATGCTTCCCTCATCTAGGGCCCAGAGTTGAAAAAAGATAGTTAACAATGGGGAATATACATATTACATGTGATATAATACATATTACATAATACATATAACAAATACTACATAATACATATGTATCATGGACATATATGTATCATGGACACATATGCACAATACATATTACATATATATGTATGCATATATATGTATGCATGCATGCATATGTATGTATGTATATATGTATGCACATATATGTATGTATGTATTCATGTATTTATGTATGTATATTCATATATGTATATACATATATATGTATGCACATATATGTGTGTGTATGTGTATATATATATACACACGTGTGTCTGTGTATATATATATACATATATATACACACACACACTACATACCACACATACACTTTATTTATTTATTTATTTATTTATTTATTTATTTATTTGGTTTGCCTGTTTTCCACTGATTTACTCCTGGTTTGGAATGTGGACCTGGACACAATATAATAACTGATAATACACACTAAAGACTAAAGAAATCAGCTAACAGTAACTGCCAGTAATTTTATTATCTCATCCTTTTGTGTTATAACCAAAGAGTGATTATCATGAAACAAAGTGTCCCATCAATCAAGGTAAAATCCCTCAGGAGTGTTTCTTCTGACATCCACAGTAGTGGAGGAAGTTAATCCTACCAAAAGAGATTGAAGAACACTGGGTAATAGAGATAGGTTTAATGGACTTTGAGCACAAATCCTATTATTTAACTGGCAAGCTGTTTTGTTATATTCTGATGAATCTGACTTTCCTTTGCCTCTAATTCCCAAAGCTTGGTTATGGTCACGACTAACTACTTATGACTCCAAATCACTTCCTCTGCCTACAATCTATAGGATGGCTACATTACAATTTAATTCTGACCTCTCAACAAGAATCTTACTTCAATGTGAGAGTCTCACAATGCATAGCTATTTCACTCACCATTTGTGTGGAAGCATAATCAGTCACTGGTATAGACAACTAGAATTATTTATGCTACTCCCATGAAATGTCTACCTTAAAAACATATATAGAAACAATAAATGCATGCTTTGGTGACATAACCCTAAACCTATATTTAACAGAAAACCTAAAATAGCATTGTAGAGAAGTTTGACACTTTTACACCCGTTTAAACTTGCTACCAAGACTACATGTTACAACTGATTAAGGAGAAAAGAGAAAAAGAGATTTCTTTTCAACTGAAGTATTCTGCTTAACAGTTTATAGTAAGAAGTCACATTGAAACTCAAGAAAAACCTTTAAGAAAAGCTCTGGATATAATCCTTAAACTGTACCTATTGTATTAACAGATAAAAGTAACTCAAAATAAAGTCTCTTCAGTAAGGGTTGCATAGGAATATGGAGCCCATTATAGGTGAGATACCAGAAAGTAAAAATTGTTAGTTCTGCTATTAATGATCTGAAAGACATGATAGAAAAAGTCTATCTCAACCAACCAATCCCAGATATCTTACAAAGAAAAACTGGTATCGCAAAACCAGAAGAACACCCTCATATAGATACTAAAATATGGACTATGTAGTTTAAATACAAACATTTTATTCCTTTTTAGTGACATTTGAATACTTGGTTATTTCTACAAAAATGAACTGTTCGACTCTTAAGATCAGAATATGATGGGTGCATTTTTATGGTTACACCAAGAGAACGGAACAGTCATCTACATGGTTACACTCAGCTAGTGCTTGGCTGGTGCTAGAACATTCATGATGGCCTCTCAATCTCTCTGGCACTATGTTTTCACTCTTAATTAAGTAGTAAACCCTAAAATATTTTTGTAGCACAAAGGCTGATTTCTAAAAGGAAATATTCCTAGAGAACACACGACAATGTGGAGATGCTTATCCTATATCTGCCTATTTATGCTTTCTAATTTCCCAGCGACCAAAGCAGGGAAAATTGACAAACTCAGAGTCAATGTGGCAAATGACTAAAGAAGGGCAGAATACTGGGAGTGATGGTACATTGGCCCAAGCCATGTAAGGAGTTAATTGCAATGTATTTAGGTTTCAATTGCTTTCCGTTACTTGTAAATCGTTAACATACTTAATTCATATTTAATTTTAAAAATTCAATTTCAGGCTTCTTTTTTGAGTGTGATTCAATGTTCCCTTGTTTCTACTATCTCTTACCTGATCTTGTTTTCTTACGCGTTTTATGATTTTTAACTGTGAGCTTACTTTCCATGGAACTTTATCCGTGGAAATTCTTTTGAGCATGCAGACTTCCTTCAAATGACTTGTATTTACTCTGGATCTTATTATTATTTTTTTTCAACCAACCAGGTTATCTGAATTTAGCATGAAGAACTATTACAGATAGCTTATCGTTATAATTCTCAGGGAAAGTGTTTTCTTCATACCAAGCTCTTCATTTTGAGAAAGACATATTTTTTTTTCTTGTTTGTTTGTTTGTTTGTTTGTTTGTTTTTTGATCTAGGTTTGGGTGTGAGAAAGTGACCTTATGTTTACTGCATGCTTAGCCTGTAGTTATAATTTGAAGTCTCAACTGTATTTATAAATTCCACTAAAAGGCTTACCATCCTGAGCCAGTCCCAGAAATACATAAAAAAATAAATCTCAATTTCCTTAGGTTTTATTTTACAATGCCCTTAGGGCAAGTAGCTTGTTCTAGTAAAATGCCATTTATCTTTCTTCTTCCTTTCTTTAAATTATTTTTTGGTCTCAGGATTCCCTATTTCCTTGCTAGTTCCTTAATGCAATTACAGAATTGGTTCACATTTATTTATTTATTTATTTATTTATTTATTTATTTATTTATTTTTATTTTTATTCATTTAAAAGTTTTTATATGGTGTTTTTAATCCTTTTCAGCAGAAGGATGGTCATGTATAGATTATAGCCGTATGTGGGAAATAGAGGATAAGATTACTTCTTTTAAAAATGTTTCTAAACTGGGGCACTTGGGTGGCTCAGTCGGTTAAGCATCCAAATTTGGCTTAGGTCATGATCTAGTCATTCCTGAGTTTGCTGAAAGCTGACAGCTCAGAGCCTGGAGCCTGCTTTGGATCCTGTGTTTCCCTCTCTCTCTGCCCCTTCCCCAGTCACACTATGTCTCTGTCTCTGTCTCTCTCTCTCTCTCTCTCTCTCTCTCAAAAATAAATAAGCATTAAACACTGTTTCAAAATTATTTTTAGATTAAACATATATAAAAGAAGAAAGAATGATTTTTGTCGAGTCTTACTGAGATTCAACCATTATAAAGATTTTATAACATTGTTTCATCTATTCACATTTTCCAAAGTATTATAACTTAATTTTAATTTTATTTTCAGAGATAGTGGGAGAGTGCATGCATGAATGGAGGAGGGGCAGAGGGAGAAGGAGAGAGAGAGTCTCAAGCAGGTTCCAAGCACAGTAAGGGGCCTGAGATGGGGTTTGATCTCATGACTGTGAGATCATGACCTGAGCTGAAATCAAGAGTCAGAGTGGCACCTGTGTAGCTCAGTCAGTTAAGCGTATGACTGTGGTTCAGGTCATAATCTTGTGGGTTTGAGCCCCGTGTGGGGCTCTGTGCTGACAGGTCAGAGCCTGGAGACTGCTTTGGATTCTGTGTTTCCCTCTCTCTCTCTGCCCTTCCCCCGCTCGCACTCTGTCTCTCTCTCTCTCACTCTCTCTCAAAAATAAATAAACATTGGGGTGCCTGGGTGGCGCAGTCGTTAAGCGTCCAACTTCAGCCAGGTCACGATCTCGCGGTCCGTGAGTTCGAGCCCCGCGTCAGGCTCTGGGCTGATGGCTCAGAGCCTGGAGCCTGTTTCCGATTCTGCGTCTCCCTCTCTCTCTGCCCCTCCCCCGTTCATGCTCTGTCCCTCTCTGTCCCAAAAATAAATAAACGTTGAAAAAAAAATTAAAAAAAAATAAACATTAAAAAACGTTAAAAAGAAAAAAAAAAGAGTTGGATACTCAACCAACTGAGCCACCCAGGTGCCCCAAAAATATTTAAAGAAAATCTCTACCTGTATATCACTTTACCCTGTATACTTGTACAAGCATCTTGTTAAAATATGGCTTTCCTTGCATCATAACAAAGTCCTTTCTGTAAGGAACAATATTGAAATTAACTACTTTGTATCATCTAACATCATGTTCATTTTCAAATGCCCCCCCTTACCTCAAAAAATGACTTTTTGTAGCTTATTCAAAACAGAATCAGTTTTCACATTATATGCATTATAGCTTTTAGGTGTTTTAATCTAAAAACTCTCTCCATCCTCTGCATTTTTCCCCTTTGTCTTGTTGAAGATGATAGTTCTATAAAAAAAAAATACTATTTTTGTTCATGCACTTTGTAAGCAACTTTACTTCTACTTTTGTGTTTCTCCATATCTGTTCATATAGAAATTGCCGTGGAACACATTTTGCCAACCGATGGAGGTTTCTACATCCCCATCTGGCCTGACCTCTCAATAGTGAATGCACATTTAGGGAGAGACTGATCAGTAATCACCCCAGCAGAGGAAGTGGATATTGAGTGAGAAGCATGAGGTGAGCATGAAGATCAGAAATTACAAAGCAGAAAAACAAAGAATACAATTTTCTCAGCTAATGATAACGCTACACAAATGCTAATATTATATAAATATAAACATACGACCGCCCATGAAACCAACTCAAAATGCATATTGTATGTAAAAATCTGATCTTCTATGAAAATCACCATTTTAAGTATGGAGTTTTGTGTTAATCTGTGTGAAATATACCATATTACACGCACGTGAGACATTGGTAGAGGTTAATTCATTCAAACTATTTGTAAAGAGCTTATTATGTACACGATACTCAGTATTGATGATAATAGAAGCCATCATTTATTGAACACTACTAATAGATTCACTCACATTGACGAATAATCTAACAGTGTAATAACTATTTCCTCCTTTTTGAGGTCCAAAATGTTAATGAATATATAGATGGTTGCATGCACACTGAGTGGAGGACGTAGCATTTAAGCCCTGGCTGGATTGCAGTATGTCTTTACTACTTTTTGGGGATCTTGTTCTTTACCTTACAAAGACACTCTCATTAGAAGAAAATACCAGTAATTCCTTGCAGTATAGAACAGATTTTTTTTCTTTTATGAAAAGCAATTTCCAAAATATCTTTCTTTTTTAGTTTTTTCAATTAAAAATTTTTTTCATGTTTATTTTTTATAGGAGGGAGAGAGACGGACAGACAGACAGAGCAGGAGCAGGAGAGGTTGTGGAGAGACAGAGACAGAACCCGAAGCAGGATCCAGGCTGTCAGCACAGAGCCCAACGTGGGGCTTGAATTCATAAGCAGTGAGATCATGACCTGAGCTGAAGTTGGACGCTTAACTGATTGAGCCACCCAGGCACCCCCAAAATACCTTTCTAATTTATCCAGTGTTTCTTACATAGTTACAGTAGAGAAAACTTTTCATTTTCTGGTATCAGTTCTGCAACCTGGCAGATAAAATAAACGAGCTAGATTTGAGTAAATTAGCCTGGGAACAGCATCGTTCTTAAAGAGGGTAGAGATAATGCACAAGAATTTTTTGTTTAAATGTGATACTTCAATAACATTAAATATAATTATCACGAAAAGTAAATGAGTCCAAATCATCTATTTCCAGATAAAGTTTTCTCCTAAATTGAGCTAAGAGATAAGAATCCTGTTCTTCATATACTCTCTTTTTTGTTGTTGTTGATGACTTTGTGAACACAATGTAAGCGTTCCGTGTTCCATTCTTTCAATTGTACCTGCCTTTCTTCCTCCTGATTTCTTCCCCAATGAAAGGAACATGTAATACAACAATGAACTTGTTCAAACGTTAACTGCCTTTACTTCCTTTGAACCAAAAGAGGTTTGAGGAATAAAGAGTTTTTGACATAAAATTTAAACCCATCGTAGATAAGTGAATTGACTAGGGAGAAATTGTTTTAGGAAAAAAATCAAGGTCAATGAAAATGGGAAGAACGTTAGAAATATTTGAAAGGAACATTCCCCATTATTTGTTCTTATGAATGTGACTTGTTAAATGCATTTCTTACACTGTTTGAAATAGAAATATATTTTATTCGAAATAAACAAAAATGCTTTCACAGCACAACCGGTCACTTGGAAACAAACTTTCTTGACTGTTTTACTGAGCAAAAACAATGGTGAAGCACAAACATCCTTCCTTTTTTGACATGTACTTGGAGATTGGTAGGAAGAAACTATCTGGTTTTTTAAAACCTGACCTTCCCTTAAGGCCTGGTCATAGAAGTGTAAACAATGAAAATGAATCCAGCATTACCAGTTGTCAGATCCTAACGATGTCACCTCTGTATTCTGAGATCACACATACACCTGCCAATATACCTGGGCAGGGTTGCTATCCCAGTTACATTTGAGTTCTTGGCAGGCAGGACTGAGGAAGAGTAATTTGGAACAAGTTTTACATCCTATTTAGAACAAATCACTAGTATTCCCATAAATGACAGGTTGCAATAGGAAGATATCGCCTGGAATGTATCATTTTCTCTTTGGTTCAGTTTTAGTTTTTGTTTGTGATTTACATAACTTTGATTCATTTGCTTGTATCACAATACAACACAAAGTATCAAAGCACAAGATACCTATTATTCCTTCAACAGCTGAATTTTTCAAGGTTTATTCTCTACTACATCCCTAGTATGTCAGCAGTTCTTCAGTAATAGAAAATAGTAATAAATGGGCAAAACTCTTCTAAAAATGCAGATGTCCATAACTATAATGGTACTAGGTGGGAAAAGGATGATGAGGGAAGAGAAGAAGCAAACCCGTTCATGCCTAGGGAATGTGGTTCAGGTCTTTGGATTTAAAAGAACTGGGGCGCCTGGGTGGCTCAGTTGGTTAAGTGTCCGACTTCAGCTCAGGTCCTGATCTCATCATTCCTGAGTTCGAACCCCATGTGGGGCTCTGTGCTGACAGCTCAGAGCCTGGAGTCTGCTTCGGATTCTGTGTCTCTCTCTCTCTCTCTCTCTCTCTCTCTCTGCCCCTCCCCCGCTTGCACTCTGTGTCTTTCTCTCTCTCCTTCTCTCTCAAAAATAAACATAAAAAAAATAAAAACAATTCCACAAGGGCACCTGGTGGCTCTGTGGGTTAAACATCGGTCTTTGGTTCAGGTCATGATCTCATGGTTCCTGAGTTGGAGCTTACATCTGTCTCTGCTGTCAGCACAGAGCCTAATTATATAATCTAATTATAGATATTTCACTAAATATCTATTACGTGGCCCAGAAGTACTCCATTCTAAGGACAGAGAAAAGACTAAAGGGCCGTCTCTTGCATGGCAGAATTTGCTTCAGTTCAAAGAAATTTTAGGAGAATCTGGTGGCTCAGTCAGTTAAGCATCCTACCCTTGGTTTCAACTCAGGTCATGATCTCATAGTTTGGAAGGTCAAGCCCCACATCGGGCTCCACACTGACAGCACAGAGAGACAGAGAGAGACAGAACATGAGCAGGGGAGGGGCAGAGAGAGGGAGGGAAACACAGAATCCGAAGCAGGCTCCAGGCTCTGAGCTGTCAGAACAGAGCCTGATGCAAGGCTCGATCTCACAAACCATGAGTTCATGACCTGAGCTGAAGTCAGACGCTCAACTGACTGAGCCACTCAGCTGCCCCTTTAATTTTTTTTTCTTAATGTTTATTTATGTTTGAGATAGGGAGATAGAGACAGAGCATGATCTGGGGAGGGGCAGAGAGAGAGGGAGACACAAAATATGAAGCAGGCTCCAGGCTCTGAGCTATTAGCTGGGCTTGAACCCATGAACCACAACATCAAAGTCAGAGCGTAGGTCAGAGGCTTAACCAACTGAGCCACACAGGCACCCCTTGATTTTATTTGCTCCAATAATTTTTATAAAACATCTATCAGTTATTATATTTGCATTCAGTTACTCATCATTCTCATTCTCCTTAACTATATATGATTTTACTCATTATCATGAAATCTATAGAATATATTTCCTGCCTGTATTTGAAAGATTGTGTGTGAGTGTGTGTGTGTTTGGGGGGGGGGGGGTGGTGAGAGAGAGATAGAGGGAGAGAGAGAGTGGGAGACAGAGAGAAACAGAGAGATGGGTTGGGGGGGAGAGGGAAGTTGATTGATTAACTTTATATATTTGATAATTCTATCTAGAAGGAGGGGGAGAACCTATAAAGAGCCCTTGAATAACAAAGGTAACATTTAGCGCAAAGCAAGCCCCAGTAAGAATTCCTTTAGGGAAGATAAACATCTTAAAAAATACTATTTTCAGACAAACTTCAATTAAATGACACAACCATTTCAAAGAAAAAGGCATAGCATCTCCTATATTGTGAATGGATTGAAAATGAATCTAAAATCCAAAAGTCTTGATGATGCTAGTTCAAGTTACGGCATAGAGGAAAAAAATTAAAATAACACTTAAGGCTTGTAATATATTGCATATTTTTATTGTCCTAATCTTCTACACTTAGAATATTTTTATACTATGTTGCTTTAATATTTTATATTCCTGAACTCTAATCCAAGCTTCAGAAAATATTATGATTTATCTCATAGGATTATGATAAAATAGTAAATATCATGTATTGTTAGAGTCCATTTCAAGAATTAGAATCAATATATTATCTTTAAACTTATGTTTTTAAATTGAATGAATAAGGAATATTTTTGAAAATAGCAAAACTGTGAATTTTTATATCTAAAGTTTTAAATATTTCAAGTCACTTAATGTTTAAATGCTTGTAATATTTATTAAGCCACAAAGTATTCTGTAATTGCCTTTAAAAATATTATGTAATAATATTTTTCCAAAATGAGATGGAACCATAGCTGCTTCTACTACTCTTGAAGAATGGCTTTTTTTTTTTGTATTATTGTAATTATAAACCACACACATAAAGACAAAAATCTCTTTTTAACAATCCCCATTGGTGATTCACATAATTTGATTATTAGAAAAATATCATTGTAATGAGTAAATTTCAGGAATACACTGCTAGTCAAAAACATCTGAACAATTTTTAATAAGGAAAGATACTCTGCATTTCATTACTGAGTTTGTACACAAAAGACGTGCTCTGTTCTCACATGGAAAAGAGAATACTATCACAAAATATGCTCTCACATTTTAAATTCACAACTCCTTGGATCTTCTTGTGATTCTGCTTTTACAGATTGGGATTTTGAATCTTTGAGATGACTATTGTGGGAAGAGGCAGAAGTTGAGACTTTGGAGCTAATTTTACTTAAACATGCAAGAAAAGAAATTGGGAGGTCTCCATTCCACTTACAATGTAGAATAAATGAGTGAACGGATGGATAAATAATAAATGCATACAGAATAAATAAATAAACAAACAAACAAACAAACAAACAAACAAACGAATAAAACAGAACTGTCTTAACATTAGCAAGAACCACACCAGGTGCCTAGCAGACAAGAGGTTTCCTTTGGCCACAGCAGGAAACAGATGGGGCCCCCAAAGTTGGGAACATCCAAGCAGAATGTATTGACAAAAGACTTCACAAAGAGTCTTGGCTGTGCAATAAATAAGCTGCTGCAACTCTTAGACCCAAAGGAACAGTGTAGAGAAAAATCACACAAAGAAGCCCCCTTTGAGGGATACATCAGTCAAGGACAGAGCCACAGAGAGGCAATACTTGGGCAGTACTGGGTAGAAGCACTCTGATCTCTGCTTTCTCCCTGGTATCTCTACCAGGGCACCACTCAACAACCCAACAGAAGCAGAGTGAGGGTGGAGTTCATAGAGGTTGGCGTTATGGGCCAGGAAGCTGAGTTTACAAATTGGGGTATGGATCCGAAGGAGCCAGCAACAGATACTTAGCCCAGAATACGCAAGTATATTTTGAATGGATGAATAAGTGATTGATAATAAATGACAGGTTCTCATTGTTTGTAGAGGGTTTGTTGGAAATACTGTGGGGAAACTAGCCACTCATCTCTCAGAGTAAATAAGTGCCTTAGATGTCTTATTTCTGTATAGGAAATCAGCATGATAAATATTTATATTCGTGGAATTTTAACACTATTAACATTGAAGCATTTTTAGGATTATAAATAAATGTTATGGTTATAGCCTTAGGGTTTTGGATATATCATTTATTAAAGTTTCTAACCTAATTTCATTTTTTTAATATTTCTTTTGACTAACCGGTGAGATGCTTTGCCTGTTGTTTTAAGATAACAACACTAAAATTGCTTCACAAAGCAAACAACTTTATCATAGCAGTGCTAATTAGAAATAATGTTTTTAAATATGTCAAATGAGGAACAATGTGACTTCCCAAATTAAAATCAATGAGGTATTTTGCACATATATACAGTTTGTAGCAATTTGTTTTCGCTGAGTCTGTCAATATGGGTCCAACCTGCCAAAGTATGGCACACTTTAATATGCAGTTAAATATAATCACAACAAAGCCAAAAGTAAACCAATCAAGAAAATAAGTGTGTACTCTAAATTAACGGGAAGAGGAAAAATTAATTATTATTGAAAATGATACAAAATTCTCAAATCTATATAATTATGTCTTCAGATATTTGTGAGAGGCAGATATCACTGGACGAAATAAATGTGCATGATAAAACATCAATACAAGATTTTCAGATACGGGATCTAATTTGAAGTATTAGACTATATAAAATAAAAGATATTATAAAATATAGTAGTCACACTGGTATATGTCTGGTATATGATATGTGTCCCATTTTGCTTTCAAGAAGCATATACTGGTCTCTTTTTAACTAGCATAAGTATTAAATAATATGGAAAATTACACTGTACTTTCTCACTTCTTTTGATAGAGGTAGAAATTTTTTTTTTAATTTCTACAAGAGATTCTCAAACCAAGGAGAGAATATTAATTTGAGTTACATTCTGTGCAGTGCATCAAAAATTTTCAATAAAGTAAGTTCCATTCAAAGTCAAGGAAGTAGTTTCTTGAGAGCAGTGATAATCCTGACTATTTCTCAGCTCTTACCATAGGGGTCAATTCTTTCAACTGTAAAAGGAGAAAGGTTTTGTGTCAGTCTGAATTACTCAGAATATTTTGAGGTAATTTAGCCCCAATGCTTTTCAAAGTGTGCTTAACCTCATGCATTTTATCCATTCCAAAAGTAATCCTCTCTGTTATTAAATATTATACAAGTCATTTAGATAACAAATTCAGCAATATGTTGGCAAAATATCTAATTCCAAATTTGTTAACTTTCTAATCGAAGAAGAAAAATATGTAATGAATGAAATCAGACTGGCCAGTATTTTCTACACCCAGAAGAACTGAAAAGTGTATTTCTTTAAACTCTGATGCTCTATATCCAACAGTTGGATAATTTAAGTATTGAACAATGACCATTTTTTGTAAGTAAATTTTTTAGTGTTATATTTCAATCAAATTTTTCCTATATATTTCTCTTTATAATCAACTATATCTTGGTCAAACTAAACTATTAGAGTAATTTTCTAAGCATAAAAAAAGTTAATTACTATCAATGCACAAAATTGTAGGTTTTCTTTAATGTGTATTTATTTTTTTAATTTTTTAACATTTTTTATTTATTTTTGAGGGAGAGAGAGAGAGAGGGCAAAAGCAGGGGAGGGTCAGAGAGGGAGGGAGACACAGAATCTGAAGCTGAGCTGTCAGCACAGAGCCCAACATGGGGCTAGAACTCACGAACCATGAGATCAAGACCTGAGCCCATGTCCAACACTCAACCTACTGAGCCACCCAGGTGCGCCAATGTTTCTTTATTTGAGGAAGACAGTGCAGTGCATCCATGTGCACACACTCTCATAGGTACGGGGGAGGGGCAGAAAGAAAGGGGAACAGAGGATCCAAAGCAGGCTCTGTGCTGACAGCAGAAAGCCAGACACAGGACTCAAACCCACAAACTGTGAGATCATGATCAGAGCGGACGTCAGATGCTGAACCAACTGGACCACCAAGGTGCTCCCCAAACTGTGTTTTAATAACACATTAACAGTTTGATGGAAAATATCGTCAGACACGCAGTTAAAATGGCTTGACTTGATGAAGAAACAAATACAGAAACTTTCATAATTATCTGAACATTTTGATTCGATTTTCATCTTTACATAGGAGAACTGGAATGTTTAGTAACAATTGCCTGTTACCACACCATAACCATTAGATTTATCACATGTGCTTTCACCTAGGGCTAATTAAATTTGCTGAGAATTTTTATATCAAAAGCATTGTGTAAATCTCTCCTCTCTAAGCTTAGACACTAAGCCTTTTAAGATTTTTACTGGTGGCAGGAAAAAGCTGTATTAGCAGTACACACATCTTAAAGCTTGTTTTTTTTTTTTCCTATTCCATTATCATTGCTATACTATTCTTGTTTGTTTCCACTTGTGATTTTACATTATTCCTTTGAAAAATCAATTGTGGACTCCACAGGTTGCAATTTTGACATGTCTTTGAGATTATGTTTCTAGACAATCCTGGGATCCATTTAGTTTAAGTGACAGAATTTTACGTATGACTGACATGAGATCACAGTGCTTTTCTTGTGAAGTCGCTCATTCAGTAAGTTCTGCTTAACTTGCTACTACTTCCTAATACAAATGTGGGGGAGGTAGAGAGTGGGAAGGAATACCTGAATGCAATATTTTTAAACAGAATATACAGCAGGAGCATCAGGGTTTTTTTTTCTTTCAGAAATGTTCCTTATCTGATGGAAGTACCAACCACAAAAGCCTGGAATACTCAAGAAATTCTTCAGTCAACAAATCTGCAAGTGCCTACGGTGGATATTGTCCTAGAGACAATAGGATATTGTCTTATTAAGTATAATAGTTTCCTGGACTGCTGCCTTCATGGAGTTTATCACCTAGAGCAAGTGACGGACATTTGTAAATAGTAACTAGACGAATACATAGAAAATAACACTATGTGATCATTGTTCTAAACCCAAATCACAGGATGTTATGAGCGTATACATCAAGGAAACTACCAAGTAAATTTCAGAAGTAAGTTTCCTAGGAAGTGATATCGGCAGTAGGTTCTGATAAACGTGTACGAATGAAGTAAATGAAGGCTGCAGGAAACAGTCCAGGAAGAAGATCCCGGCTGCAAAGAAAGTAGATGAACACAGATTAAAGGATGGGGAAGAGGAAGCTGAAGAGGTCTGAGGGGGGAGAGAATGTAGATGAAGAACCTCTGTCTCTTCATAGAAGAAAATTAGAAAGCCCTAAGAGAGTTTCCAGCAAGAAGGTGACATAATCAGATTTGCATTTTGAATACCACTGATTAGAGTATGTAGCCCAGATTTCTGAGGACAAAAGAAAAAAAAAAAGCCTATAGTTTGAACAAACTGGGTAGATTATTATAAAAATACGCTAATTACAGTTTGGGAATCTAGATAAAGAAATTATTTCTGGGTTTCTAATTTTAAAAAATACACATTTTCCCCACTGAGAGGAATGGGATTATATATGCAGACCTATCTTAAAAATATTTTTAGCCATTCTGAATAGTTTGAATATACAGAAAATAATAATGTGTTTAAGGAGATTAATTTAGGTAGTAGTGGTTAAAAGCTTTGAGAAACAGAACCGAAATGGAGAATTATGACTAAGAACATGATTCAGTGTATAAAAGTAATCCAAGATGTGAAGAAATACAATTTAATATATGAGGAAGACTAAATCAATATATGGCATATGGGAAAACCATTTTGAAGTAGCAAAGAAAGGCAAGCCATTTTTGAAAAACACTTTTGGGTATGGAATATTTCAAACTATATGCAAGAAGAACAAAGAATGTAATGAACTCCCACGGACGTACCACTCAGCCTCAACAATATTCAACACATGACCAATGTCGGATCTGTACACCTGGGCAAGTTTGAGGCAACTTCTGGGCAAAATTTGAGGCAAATGACAACAGCACATTAATTTATGTGTGACTATTTCAATGTGTCTCTAAAACACAAGAATCCCCCTATTCCAATGGCTAGCATTGGAAATTTACTCCCCATCTCCAAAATAGGAATCCCTTTTTTAAAAAAATGTATTTATTTATTTTTGTTGTTGTTGTTGATTTCATTTATTTATTTATTCTACTTTTAACCTTGTTTTTTAATTATATCATAGGCACTTCACATACATTTAGTTTCACAAACACCTTATAAGTAAAAATGGGAAACCCATATTACAGATGTGGAAACAGAGGTTTAGAGATGTCTCATGAACTTCCCAGGGTCTTCTGGTTCCACCCGGGGAGTCTGATTCCAGAGACCTTCTGCTTATGCATCACTCTGTTACCTGCTCTGGGTTTAACATCCACAAACTGCACTATCAACCAATAGGGACAGTCTTTTTTTTTTTTTTTTTAATATAATTTATTGTTTAAGTCAGCTAATGTACAGTGTATACAATGTGCTCTTGGCTTCAGGAGTAGATTCCAAGGAATCTTTTTTTTTTTTTTTTAATATTACATGTCCAGTCATGTTCATGTTATTTCTCTAACTGAAACATAAAAGTTCCTTTTTTGTGTTAGTCTCTCTCTCAGTCTGAATTGTAGCCCCAAAACTTCCATACACTATTCTAGATGCTTCCCGGGACGTTTTCTTTTACTTCAAGTTTAATTATTTTTACTTGAATATGCCTTAATGTTGGAAATACTCGCTTACTTTCCCAAGGAACTCACAGCGCTGTCATTATGTGGTTTCATATCTCTTTTCTTTGTTTATTTTGGGAAATTTTCTTAGATTATACATTTTAGTATTTGTCCTCTTCCATTGATTTTGTTTTCTTCTTCAGAGAGTTCCATTTTATGTATTTAATTTTATCTTCTATTTCTTAACTGTTTGTTTTCCTATTTTTCTTTTTTCCAATCACTCGTTCTTGGTCCTTTATACTTCTGATTTATGTTGTTGGCTCATAACTCATGTCATTTCCTTTATTTTCTTAGCTCATTTTAACTTTTTATTAAGTTTATTTATTTATTTTGAGAGCAAAGGGGAGAGACACACACACACACACACACAGAGAGGGAGAGAGAGAGAGAGAGAGAGAGAGCAAGCGAGCACGAGTTGGGGGAGGGGTAGAGAGAGAGTCCAAAGCCCTTGGGAGCCCTGAGATGATGACCTGAGCTGAAATCAAGAGGCTCCACTTAACCAGCAGAGCCACACAGGCGCCCCTCTCTTAGCTCATTTCAAAATATTAGGCTCTAAAGTCTTCCTTCTTTTTTTCTGTAACACTTATTTATTTATTTTTTAAGTTTTATTTATTTACATCATCTCTACACCCTACGTGGGGCTCTGACTCACATATGCTTCTTCAAATGAGCCCACCAAGCACTCGTTTTCCCTGTAACTTTAAACAGACAAAGCCACAATCTTTTAATGTGGTTCAGTTCGAAGTGAAATGCATGTTTATGCACTTCAAGTTGAAAGGAATGGACCAATGTCACTTCTCTAGTTTCACTACCCTGAGGTTCCCTTTCTTCTCCCTTCACGCAGGTTAAAACACAAGGATTCAACTTCTGGAGGTCTCCATGTTTTTATCTGAACTATTCTAATTCTATCCTACCCAGCTCTTTGGGAAAATTCCACTCCTCGGCTTTGACTCGGGACAGCACTGTGGTTTGTTGGTCTCCAGGGTTCATGCTCCCAGACACCAGTACTCCCTGAGCACTACGAACCTTCCTTCATCTCACTGCACTCATTGGGATTGGAGGCCTCAAATGCCAGCAACGTCCACAACCACCAGTCTCAGATGCTCTGTTAGACTGCCCCGAGTCTTCCAGTGAGGGAGCCATTGGATGGACCCATGATGATGATCTTCATTGCTCTGCCTCTCAGAGCCACTGCATGATCTTCCAAATGATTTATAACAATTGGGTCTTGTAGTTATTGGTGTTTGTTCCAAACCATTTGTATTTGGAGGCTCACGAGAATGAAAACATGTCATCTAGTTTTGCCTAGTTTTGCCTTGATTTTGCTATTCTACTTGCTGTTTTCTTTTTACGAGTGAAATTCTAATAGATTAACAAAATATAACACTATCAGTGCTGTCTTCTATTAAAATAGTATTTTAATTTTAAATTAAAATTTTAACTTAATTAAAATAGCATTTTAATTTTAAATTGAGTGCAATGCAATAGCTCATTGAAGTATGGATCTGCAGGTGGATTTAGAGAAAAAAGCTGTACACAAGTCCTTCTATTCTCATCCCTGGTTAGATATTTGTAAAACCAATAGCCTTTAATTTAGTGTAATATGTATTATTGAGCAACTACTATACTGACAAACTCCTTTTGGGCAGAATGCATGTTAACACGAGCAAACATGCTTATTTAAAGACTTCAGAGGAAAGAAACACTACACAACCGGTTCAAAAATATAGATTAGCATTCATTAACCTGGAAATATGTCAATTCTATATTTCTAAGGAAGAACAAAATCTATACAAAACACTCTATAAAAAATTATCTCATTTTAACAAAACAACAAATATATGGATGAAAATATAGATGAGTGTTTGGCCAAGGTAGTAAACAGTAATAATCTCTGAATGATGCGATTGGAAATTTTTTATACTTCTATCATGATTTTGTAATATTTTGCTATGTTTTGTTGACTAGTTTTTGCAATGAGCAAGCATCACATTTAAAATTAAAATTAGGCGCTTTCTATTTTTATAGACTATGAAACATTGGAAAATCAGTGAAAAATCCTCTTGCATATCTAACAAACTAAGATGAATTTGTGACCAAGATAGTATAGACAGTCTGTTCAAGATATACAAGAATAGATTATTTGCCTATGGATACATTTCAGTCCTATTGTGAATAAGAAGGAGGAGAAGGAAGAAGAGGTAAAGAAGGAGGAAACAAGAAGACAACATAAGTCATGTACTCAAGTTCAAGTCCTATCATCACAAATGCATCAATCTGCACTAGAAGTTAAGATCCTATGAATCCAACCGTCTTGCTGTCTCCTGCTGTTCCTGATACAGTTAAGTGTCAATTACAGTTTTTATTTTGGCTGATATTATTACTTTTCCTTCCAGTTAAGATCATCATCAAAGGGTCCATTGATTCTATTGTTAAGCTTGAATGTGCATTTCTTTCAAACTCTCTTATTAATGTTGCCAAGATGGGATACTGGCTCCCCAAGTCCTTTCCTGGGCTTACAGTTATAATCCATTCCTCAACTCTACTGGCATCCTTACAGGGCTCTGTGACAATTTCTCACGATTGGAAGGTGAGTAGAAATCATCACCTCCATTAGGGGGCAGTTTAAGAGAGGATGTGTCTTCATCCCTCTCTCTCTCTCTCTCCCTCTCCCACTTCTCCCTGGCTGGCCACCTAGAAGATGCAGGACTGACTTGGAAGTCTCCTGATGAACACAGAAGCGTCACAGTATAGGTGGAACATAACATACATTCCTGAATGACTATATAAAGGTAATCCTACATCCCAACTTCACTTGGCTATGCTAGGCTATAACGACTTTCACTGAGTTTGGGGGATTGATCTGCCAACATTAAGAATACGATTTTCAGGGACACCTGGGTGGGTAGTCAGTTAAAGCAACTGACTCTTGATTTCTTTTCAGGCCATGATCTCATGGCTTGTGGGTTCAAGCCCCACATTGCTGACATAGAGGGGCCTGCTTGAGGTTTTCTCTCTCTCTCCCTCTCTCTGCCCCTCCTCAGTTCTCTCTCTCTCTATTTCAAAAATAAACTTCAAAAAATGCTATTTTCAAAATCATGTTTTGGATACCTGGCTGCATTTTTCTTGTATTTAATAACCAATAATTCATTTAGCAGCATAAGATGTGAGTCAACCATTGCTTTCTGTTTTTCATTGATTGAGCTAATTATTGTACCTTAATAAGCCTTCAGTCTAAGAAGTGCATACTTTAAAGAAAATGGAAATAATATATGTTTAGTTTCTTTAGCATTCTCACGGATTACGTAATTTTCTTAATGTGACTTTTTTATTCTCCCATAGGGTTACCATATAACTGTGAATTTGCACCTTTGAGTTTTCAGTAAATTCTGCACAAATTCCTCACCTTTAACATAATGGGACTAGTGTCAAACACTGAGTTAAAGGTGCTGGAAGATATTCAAATACTGTTTATGCTTTATATAAATTTAGAAGAGAGATGTGGCCTGTCTTGCTCCATGTGGTTATTTTAATTTAGAGATTAAAAATGTTTGAAAAGTTCTTTAGTTTACATAAACCTTAAATCTGCTAGCTAAAATTTACCCTATTTTATTTTTTTGGAAACAAATTAACTTGTCAGCCTGAGAGCTTAAAAGTTTTAAAACTACATTTGTATCAGTTTCAGGATTCTGTTCATATCAACATAGTTTTCCTACAGAGGGCAGCAATGATGGAAATCCAGTGGCTATATTAATAGGTCAAAGAAAAACTTAATATAACACATCTGTTATGACCAAGGCACTGTGATCACAGTATCCCAGGAACAGGAAGGCTGGGAAAGACAGGAGAAGCAGGAAACTTTGTTTGTATCTTGAAGCCATTATCCAATTTCTTCCTATACAAATTCAAATCAGAACAAATTGTTCACTTGAAACTATAAGCACCTAACATTCCATGTAGACAACTGTCAATTTCTATAGCTAGTTTGTTTTTTTTTTTCTTTTTCTTCTCATCAATTCTGATGATTAATTTTATATTTCAGCTTGATTGGGCTATGAGGACCCAGATATTTCATCAAACATTTCTCTAGGTATGTCTGTGAGTGTGTTTTTGGACGAGGTTAACATGTGAACAGGTAGTAGAGCAGATTGGCTTTCTCAAATGGGTGGCTTTCATCCAGTCAATTGAAACTTGAATAGAAAAAAATGGCCGACTCTTCCTCCAAACAGAGGGGAACTCCTTCTGCCTGACTGCTAAGATGTGACATTGCTTTTTTTTTTGTTTGTTTTTCTTTTTTAATACTTTTTATTAAATTCATTTTTAAAGTTCATTTATTGAGAGAGAGAGAGAGAGAGAGAGGGAGAGAGAGAGAGAGAGAGAGAGAGAGAATCCCAAGCAGGTTCTACACTGTCAATGTAGAGCCCACACAGGGCTCAATCTCACAAACCACGAGATAATGACCTGAGCCAAAATCAAGAGTCAGACACTCAACTGACTGAGCTACCCAGACATTCCTAAGACTTTTTTTTTTTTTTAACAGTAGTTTTAGTTTCAGAGCAAAACTCAGAAGAATGTAGTGCAAATTCCTATATAACTCTATGCCTACACAGATTCCCACATTTCAGTATCTCCAACTGGTACATTTGTTACAACTGATGAACCTACATAGACACATCATGATCACCCAAAGGTTATAGTTTACATTAAATTTACTCTTGGTGTTTACTTTCAATGGGTTTGGACAAATGTATAATGATATGTAATCATCATTATGGTTTCATACAGAGTGTTCTCACTGTCCTCAAGATCTTATATGTTCCACCTCATTATCCCCACTTTCCTGATTGGAACCCCTGGCAAGCACTGAACTATTTACGGCCTCCATAGCTTTGCCTTATTCAGAATATCAGATAGTGGGAACCATGAAGAATGTCACATTTTGGGCTGACTTCTTTCACTTAGTAATATGCATTTAAGATTCCTCCATATCTGGGAAAGACTTAATAGTTCTATTTCAGTGTTCATTAGCAATTGCGGGTCTTTTGGCTTTTCAAATAAACTTTAGGATCAGTTTGTTGATATCCACAAAGTAGCTTGCTGGGATAGGAGGTCGAATTGCATTTAATTTTTCAATTAAGTTGAGAAGAACTGTCATTTCCACAATATGGAGGTTTCCTATCTATGAACATGGAATACCTCTTTATTTATTTCTTCTTCATTTTGTTCATCAGTTTGAAGTTTTCATCATACAGATCTTGCACATTTTTTTTTAGATTTATACTTAAGCATTTCATTTTTGGGGGATGCTGACATAAGGTTTTGTTTGTTGTGGTTGTTGTTTTATTTCCAATCTACTTGGTCATTGTTGGTTTATATAGGAAAGCAATTGACTTTAAATATAAACCTTGAATCCTGTTATCTTGCTATAGTTACATGCTAGTTCTAGGACTTTTTTTGCCAATTATTTTGCATTTTCTACATGGATGATGTCATCTGTGAACAAAGACAGATTTGGTTCTTCTTCCCCAATCTACATGCCTTTTATTTCTCTTTCTTGTCTCATTGCATTATCTCAAGCTTACAGAACAATGTTAAAAAGGAGTGATGAGAGGAGAAATACCTGTTTCTCATCAAGTGCAGTATTAGCTGCAGGGTTTCTGTAGATATCCCTTATCAAGTTGAGGTAGTTGCCTTTGATTTCTAGTTTATGGAGAGTTTCCATCATGAATGCGTGTTGGATTGTCTCAAAAACTTTTTTTTTTTGGCATCTGTTATATGACCATGTGTTTTTATTTTTTTAGCCTGTTGATGTAATGGATAATATTAATTGATTTTCAAATGTTGAATCAGCCTGGGATAAATCCCACATGGTCATGATATATAATTATTTTTATACATTACTACATAGGAATTGTTAATATTTTGTTTACAAGTTTTATGTGTATGTTAATGAGAGATATTGATCTGTAGTTTTCTTGTAGTGTCTTTGATGCTGGCCTCTTAAAATGAGTTAAAAAGTTCCCTCTGTTTCTAACTTCCAAAAGAGATTGTAGAGAATTGGTATAATTTATTCGTTAAATATTTGGTAGAATTTATCAATGACCCCTCTGGAACTGGTGCTTTCTGTTTTGAAAGGTTAATTATTGATTCCATTTCTTAAATAGATAAAGGCCTATTCAGATTGCCTATTTCTTCTTGTGTGAATTTTGACAGATTGTACCTTTCAAATAATTGGTTGATTTCATCTAGGTTATAAAATTTGGTAATAAATATTTTTGATCTGGTTTGTCCAATAAGTCTTTTTTTTTCCTCCTTCACTTTTGAAGGAAAGCTTTATAGCATACAGAATTCTAGTTGGTTAGAATTTGTTTTGTTTTGTTTTGTTTTGTGATTTGTTTTGTTTTGTTTTCTATCAGCACTTTATATACTCCACTCCATTGACTTTTTACTTGCATTGTTTCTGAGAAATCAGATCTAATTCTGATCTCTGTTCCTCTCTGGGTAATGTGTATTTTCCCCTAGGCTTTTTTCAGAATTTTTTATCTTTGATTTTCTATAATTTGAAAATAATGTGTCCTGGTTTAACTTTTTGAGATTTATCTTGGTTGATATTCTCTGAGTTTCTTTAATCTACAGTTTGGTGTCTGACATTAATGGAGAAGTTTGCAGTCATTATTATTTCAAATATTCCTCTCTTCCTTCACTCTTGCTTTTCCTACTGGTCATTCCCACTGTTTGTATGGTATACTTTTTATAGTTGTCTCACACTCCTTGGATATTCGGTTCTCTTGTTTTGTTTTGTTTGTTTGTTTTGTTTTTTGTGTTTGTTTGTTTCCCTTCAGTCTTTGTTCTCTTGGCTCTTTGGCTTTTGAAGATCCTATTATGTTCTGTACTTCAGAGAGTCTTTCCTCAGCCATCTATAGTCTGCAAATAAGCCTATCAAACACATTCTTCATTAACATCTCTTTGGTGATTTCTTCGGATTTCCATGTTTCTGCCAGCCTCCATCCATTTGTTGCTGCATATTGTCTATTTTATTCATTAGAGCCCTTAGGATGTTAATCATGATTGTTTTCAATTTTTGGCCTGATAATTCCAACATCCCTAACTTATGGTTCTTACTCTTATTCTGAGTCTTCAATTTAGTTTTAGTTTTATTTTTTGTTGTTCTGTATGTCCTGTCATTTTTTTCTTGATGGCAGGGAATGATGTGCCTGGAAAAAAGTTCTGATTGCAAATATGCCTTTAGTAATGGGGTGCTGAAGTAGGAGGAAAGTTTTCTATAGTCCTATGATTAAGTCTTAATTTGTTAGTTAAAATTGGCCTCTGCCCTGCCAATGTCATACATATTTTTTCATTTTTTTTTTCCCTCTCCTCTTATGTGGGAAGGGATGAGTAGAGCCAGCAGGAACTGGGTATTTTCTTCCCCAGGTCAGTTAGGCTCTGAAAATACGGCAGCAAATTAGGCCCTTGTTAATTAGTTTTCCCTGAGGGCAAGCCTGATAGAAAGAAATGCAGAGTGCTCTGGTATATTTCAAAACTGTTTCTTTTCCACTCCCCCTACTGGAAGCATGAGAGAATTTTTCTCCAGTACTGTGAACGTTGTAACTTTCACAATATTGTGTGGGCTTCTTCAGGAGTGAGTTCCCCTGGAGTTTTTAACTCTCAAAACTTGTTTTCATTGAGCCTCCAGCAATGTGTCAAGTCTTTACTACTCTGGCACTGGTTCCCATGGCATTTTCCATGTGTGAGTCTCTGATGAAGGAAACTGGGACTCCCTGTATTCACTTGCCCGTCTCTCCTATTTTGGTAGCAGTGACTTACCTTGTGTACTCCCCTTTCTTACCAATCCAAGAAGAGTTGATTTTCTGTCTGTTCATTTTTTTTTTGTACCTGTTGTTAGCATGGAGTGGTTACTTCCAAGTTCCTTACATGTAGAAACCGGAAGTGTGGAATGATTTTTTTCCTGCCTTCAGAGTTAACCTGAAAACCGGGAACTTCTTGGGTCACAAGCCTGTGGACTTTCAGACTAGAAATTATGTCATCAGCTTTTCTGGCTCTCTACCTTTGAACTTAGACTGAGCTATACCATCCTCCTCTCTTGGGTCTCCCTCCAGCTTCCCTACTGCAAACCTTGAGACTTCTTAGCTTCCATTATTACATGAGCCAACCCTCTATAATAAATCTCTTTAGAGATTATCTCTAAAGGCGTATATATATCCCCCATTGTTTCTGTTTCTTTGGAATACCCTAATACAATAGTCTTTCCTGTTTTCCTTTCCTCCGATAGCTCATTGAAGATAAATGAAGTAACTTCTTTTACATTCTAATGAAGAAATCTTGAAATACTTATAGCAGATGTTAGAACAAACCTTTCTTCAATAATTTGTGCAAATAGAGTCTCTCTCTCTCTCTTATTCTAAAAAAAATGTGTCTCTTTTCTCACACACGAGGTGGCAAAATAGTGAGTGGAAAATGTGTAAGAATAGCAGGGGTGTAGAGACAATAATAGTAATACCTTCCCCTGCATTGTAATTTCCCAAAGCATTTCCACACAGACTTGAGTCACACAAAATAACAAGAGGGAGGAGGGAGTAAATATTTTCATTCTTCACAGATGAGAAAACGGAGGCATTGCAGAGAAAAAGTAAGTGGCAGGACTAAATTTTCAACCTGGATCTTCTGACAGTAAATCAAGAGTTCTTACAACTGAATGACTCTGCTTATAGACAGAGCTGAATTAATTATATCGTTCAAGAAGGAGTTGACAGTCACTCAAAAGAGAAAGGACAAGTGAGACTAGTGGATTTCTGCTCCAAAGGCAAGAGTGATGATTTAAACTCAGAGAAACTAATAGCTATGTAAAAAAAAAAAAAAAAAAAAAAAAAAAAAAAAAAGAAAAAAAAAGTGTATGGCAGGGTGAGTTTTAGGTCAGTGCAAATAGGTACTCACATATATTTTAACTAAAAAGGATTTTAAACAAGAATATCAATGCAAAAGCTTACATTTTCTGCACACATGTTGAATTTGAAGACTCTTCCAGGAATTTTTGGTAGTTCTAAAAATAATTTAGCAAGAAAAAAGCGATTCCTTCATTTTAACATAGCTGTTAAAACTGAGGCTGAAGGATTAAATAAACTCTTAAAAGTTGTGACATCAAAATACAGTATACCAAAAATGAGGAAGTATTCCTAAAATGAAAGGAAAACAACAGGCAAAACTTTTTAAAAAGTCTGGAATTATTAAACAAATGGCAAATTAATTGCTCTCTTTTTTCACTTTATTAAAAATGGAGTATTCAGAGCTTACACACTGAAAACCAGAAACTAAATTATGTGCTACCATCACGAGTTGTCTTAGATTTTATTCTCCAGACCTTGAGATAAGGATTAATGTACAAGTTTATTCATGAGGAAGAATTTCAAGGGGCTTAAAATTGGTCAGGGAGATGAAGAGTAGAATTAGGAAGTGAAGGAACCAAGGAGGTCTGCAGGGTCACCAAGGGTAAGTTTGACTCAATTTGATAGAAGATAGTTGGAGAAAATGTCATATCTCAACATTCTTCAATCAGAGAATATATTTATTCCCCTGTGCACCTCATTCACTGGTTAAAAGCAAGGGTGCACAGGAAGAGGGTGGTCCTGTTCTCCTAGACTGAAGACCAAGAAAGTTGGGGCAACTTGAGGGTAACTATCTGAAAAACAGATGCAGGTGTTAGTGACTGGAGGGAAAAGTCACCAGAAGTCAGTTACTGATGTGCATTGACATGGAAAAGTTAACCGTGAAGATAGAGCAGAACACTGACAAGCCTATGAGTCAAGTGAGTATTCACTAACACTTTTATATGAAGCTTGTGAGCTAATCCATAGACATTTCTTGGCCTCCTTCACTTACGCTAAACCTCTATTTCTCCATTCATGTATCACTGATCGCGAGGCCAGTTATCAGAGATGAGGATGGGGATTTCTCCTGGTGTATTTTAAATTCCACAATGGTGTAAATCTAAGGTAAATGTAGGAGTTCCAGAGAATTTCTCCAGCCTACATGGCTCAAACCATATAAAATCAGTATTCAGAAGTCTACCAGGCTGTTCCATTGATGGAACCCCAATTAAACACTTTGGGTTATGCCTTTCCACATTTTCTATGGGCTAAGATACATGATTTGCTTTATTCAATGGATATCAGCAAGCAAATTCACAAGAGATACTTGATAGGCATTTTCATATTGGGGCCCGTCTCTTTAAAAGAATTCCTCTTGGTATCCAGCTGCCAAAATATTGAGAACTCTCAGAATATCTTGCGGGAGGTGGTCCATGCAGATTGAGAGGCCTTGGGGGATGAAATACTACATAGAATGAGAGATCTCAAGAAGGAGAAACAATGTCTCCCAGGGGATTTCCCAACTGAATACAATCATATGGGCAACTCCAACTAATAACAGAAGTAGCATTGCTCAGACAATCTACAGAATCATAAAATACCACAAATCATCCTTGCTTCAAGCTACTCAGGGTGTTTTACTAGACAGGAACATACAATTGATGAGTTTTAATCTATGGGAGTGGCAACTTCATGTGATTCAAACTAACAACACCAAAATAATAATATTCATAGAGCTTCCTTTGGGTAGTGCTACCAGTTACCCAGGTCCTACTTTGTTGGGTGTACCATTATTGTCATTCTGAGTTGCTCCGCCAGATTACCTATTACCGCCTCATCCCAGAGCTGAGGAAATTGAGTCTCCTTGAGGTTAAGCAGCCTAAGGCCACAGAGTAATTTTCAGACTCATAATCTGAATCCATGTCTGCCTGGCTTCAAAGTCTATTTTTCCCCTAATTCTCTGCCACAAACTGTACAAGGATCCTAGAACATGGCAGCATATGTTGCCATTAGGTCTGTCAATTTGTAAGAGCAAATTAATGCATATGAGTTCTCTGCTTGTAAAATTCTGAGAAAATTCTTTACATCCAGAAAAGGAAAGGAAAGGAAAGAAATGAAAAGAAAAGAAACTAGAGGAAAAAAAATACAAGACAAGAAAAGACAATTCTCTACATCTGAGAAGGACAAGAATAAACTGGTGAAAATGACCATCAATTCCTTTCAAACGAAAAATGTTCTCCTGGTGACTGGGTGGTTCAGTAGATTCTTGATTTCAGCTCACGTCTTGATCTCGTGGTTCATGAGATTGAGCCCTGCATCAGGCTCTGTGCCGATAGCCCCATGGACCCTGCTTGGGATTCTCTCTCTCTCAGGCTCTGTGCCGATAGCCCCATGGACCCTGCTTGGGATTCTCTCTCTC
>NW_024412377.1:15738681-15781386 GCF_014898765.1 Herpailurus yagouaroundi
GCTCTGTGCCGATAGCCCCATGGACCCTGCTTGGGATTCTCTCTCTCCCACTGTCCCCACCCAAATAAATAAAATTTAAAAAAAAATGTTCTGATCTTAGGGTTTAAGAATGAAACCCAAACCAAACAAACAAATAAACAAGAAACATTCACTTGTAATGATGATAAAATAAAAATGTATAACTTCCTGTAGTATAATGGCAATAACATAGTTGTTGACAAATACAGGCTGTGGAGCCAGAGTGCCTGAAGTAAATCCTAGTTCTTTCTCATTCAAGTTCTGTGACCCTAGGCAAGTTATTTAAACTCTGTGCGTCCTCAGTTTCTTCATCTGTAAAATAATGCTAATAATACTATCTACCTCATTAACTTCATTAGTTGTGGAAATTAAAACAATTACTACATGCCGAATGCTAAGAATGGTGCCTAGCATAACACATTATTTGTGCAAGCTGTTATTACTACTATTACTGTTATTGTCATCATCATTGATTTCCTTTTAGAATTCAAAATAACCTTGCGTTCAGAGGTACAGAACCTTACTTTCATAGATACAAAAACACTCTTAAAATTTTTGTCCAAAGTTTAGTTTCCAAACAACTATTTTGTATATTAAGCATAACAGTTGTAGTACAATAAGGGGCTATTTTATATGAAAAGAGTCATTTTAATAAATATTTAATCTTAATAATAAATTTTAATAAACTGAAAGTCACATTTGTCTTTTATTTTCTATGTTCATCCTAGTCCAGGGCACAATGGGAAAAGATAGTTTCCAAATAGTGGAGAAATAAAAACTAAGACAAAAAGAAGAAAAAAGGAAACACAGTAACAACAGAAACAAAAAGACTGGAGCTTTGATGACTTTGGGCCATCCTCCACCATGCCTGGCCAATTCCTTATCTGTGTTTTCCCAGGCCCTTTGCTTTCCTTTAATATACTACTTACTGCATTCTACCCAGATTCATTTGCATGCGGTTGTCTTTTTTACTTGACTAGTAGTTCTTTGAATCCAGACATTGCTTGTTCAATACTGTTACTTTTATGCTAAGATGCCTGTTTGCATTGAGTGTCAGTTCAGTAACCATTTGCCGAATGAATGAGCAAGTAAACTATAAAGGGTAAGAGTCATTCCTGCTTAGCTATGATTCTTTCAGTTACTATTGGTTTAATCTAATGAATCTTCCACAAAATTTACAATGCTAGTGATTGTAAGAGGAGGTAATAAAAGATTGACATACACACACACACACACACACACACACACACACACACACACCAAATTCTAAGGATTCTCTTTCTTTGAGTGTCTTTTGGAAGCAGCTTTCCTTAATTCCTTGGGAACAAATGATGATGCAAATCCAGGGCACTGTCATGATGGAATGGTCTCAAAGCTATTGTCTTTCTAACATAGTTTTTAATTTGAAGGAAGACTCATCTAGAACATGAGTTGTCAAAAATCATATGGATGACGTTTTCCCCATGATATGTGACAGCGTTAATAAAGGCAGTTTAGACACTGAGACTCAGGTAAAACAAAGAAAGTAATTGCCATGATTTGATTATTAATTTACATCCAGATCATCAGGAGTACTATTCTTAAAGTCTTTTCTTTTTCAATAATGTTTATTTATTGTTAAGAGAGAGAGAGACAGAGGAGAGACGGAGCATGAGCTGGGGATAAAAATCTCTTTAACCTAAACTAAAGGCACCTACCATGTCATTCTGCTTTGGCATATCAAAGATAGTACCCTCTGTGAAAATAATGAAAATGCATGTAAGTATGGGTCTGGCTTTCCTGTAATTCTCTGAGTAACTCATACCTCAGAGTGATGTTTTATGACTGAATTGAGGTTAAATATATAGCAAACATCTTGACTTTGTCTTAGTAATTAGTTGGTCTAAAGATGATGTTTTAAAATTTTCCTTTCCCATTATTGGAGGAAATCAGTAAAATGATTTCTCTTTAGAAATCACAAGATCAGAAAAATCAATGTAACTTAAATTAGCAAAAGGGAATGACAGGGGTGTCTGGGTGGCTCAGTCCCTTAAGCATCCTACTCATGATTTTGGCCTCCAGTCATGATCTCAAGGCTAATGAGTTGGGCTCTATGCTGACAACGGGGAACCTACTTGGGATACTCTCTCTCTCCCTCTCTGTCTGGCCATCCCCCACTCTGTGCAAGCTCTGCCTCCGTCAAAAATAAATAAATAAACTTAAAACAAAGAAAACGAAGAAAAGGGGACTGACTCTGTGTTCTAGTGGAGTAGACACTGTCTCAGATCAATAGTTTTTCTTGTTTTGTTTTGTTTTGCTTTGCTTTGTTTTTCTTTGTTTCGGTTTGTTTTGAAATTCTCCACTAGGTATGTGACTTTACACAACTTAAGCATTTTGGTCCTCTGTGTCCTTACTAATATATACCTTCCTTGCCTCAGAGCAAAGAACTATACCTTAAAAATACAAGTTCACCTCCAGATTCAAATTATATTAATTTGAAGTACATCAATAACGTTAGTTACAATAAAAACTACTCATAATTTACTCCATCCTTGATGTATTTATTATATTCCTCCCTTAGCTTAATTTCCCAAAAGATACTCAAAAATTCTCAATAAAGAGTAACTCTAGGGGGCACCTTGATGGCTCAGTCAGTTATGTGTCTGACTCTTGATTTTGGCTCAGGTCACAATCTCATGGTTCATGGGTTCAATTGACGCCCCTGTCAAGCCTCCCATCAGGCCCGATGTTGGGCTCTGCACTGACAGTGTGGATCCTGCTTGGGATTCTCTCTCTCTCTCTCTCTCTCTCTCTCTCTCTCTCTCTCTCTCTCCCCCCTCCTGCCCCTGACTCTCTTTCTCCCTCTCTCTCTCAAAATAAATATATAAACTTATAGAAATGAAATAACTCTATTCATCAATTTCTCCATCTCACAATCTTGGAGTTACTCTTGATTATCCTCTTTATCTCCCACTCCATATCCAGTACAATAGAAAAATTTGCCAACTCTGTCTTCAAAATAGCTAAGATCTTCTCTTACCACCTATGCCAACTATCCATCCACATTCAACCATATTGGTATGCAGTATTTTGGTGTCAGTTTAAATGGCCAATTTATACCCACTCTTGTTCCCTCCCAGTACATTCACAGTGTGGCAATTACAATGGTTCTTTGAAAAACAACTTATTATTATGCACTTCTCTGCTCAATGCACAGAACAATACAAGTGTAACTCACAATGGAAGTCAAAATCCATGCTATGACTACTAAGCATTTCATGTTATTGCATTCTCTAGATTTCTGACTTTATTCCCTAGCACTCTCCTTGTGTTCACCTCACGTCAGCCATGTCCTCAGAGAGTCATATACTTGTCTGGGGACCTTTACGCTTACAGTTGCTTCTGTGCATACCTCCAGAGTTCACTCTTCACTTCTTTAAGGGCTGTCCTCAAATGTTACTTAATCTGACAAGGCCTCTCTTGCCATTCCAGGTAAAAATAAAGCAATGCCCACCATTTGTTAATATGGTACACATTTTTTTTTTCATGGATCAACTTAATATTACACACATTTACATACACTCACACACAAATTTGTTTTCTGTCACCATCTCCCTCTTCCACTAGATTCTAAGTTCCATACTAGCAGCAAATTTACCTGTATTGCTCTACTTTATATCCAGTGACTGAAATAGTGTTTTTTGTGCAGTTGGCATGCATGCAATGTATATTTTGCTGAAGGAAAAAAACGAATGGAAGTAAAAAGAAGAGGGAAAAAGGACAATGAAAGGGAAACAAAAAATGGAAACAGAAAGCAAACAGAAACAGGTTAAGTAAGACACATCTATTAGAAACCTGTATTAACAGATGGTATTGGAAAGTGAGATATTCATTTGTTAAAAAAATAAATAAATTTGAGCTCTTTTCCTATGCCATATACAAATTAACTAAAATATTTTCAAGGATTAAAAATAAGAGTAAAAACTATAAAACTTTTAGAAAAATGGGGGTAAAAAGTTTATGACTTGGATTGGACAATGATTTCTTGGATATGACACCAAGAATAAGCATTATAAGAGAAAATAGACAAGTTGGATGTCATTAAAATTAAAAGCTTTTGTACAATTTTTTTTTTAAGTACACCATCAACAGAACAAAAAGGCAGCTAACAGAATGGGATAAAATATTTCTCTAATCCATCATATCTAATAAGGAATTCTTACCCAGAGCATATAAAAATGTCTATAATTCAACAATAACAACAAAGAGAGAAAATTCAATTTAAAAACGACAAAAGGACTAGAAGGTTATTTTTCAGAAAAAGATATAAAAATGTCCAAAGAACACATGAAAAGATACTCAATGCCACCAATCGTTAGGGAAGAACAAATCAAAAAACCACAAAGGTATACCACATTGTACCCATTAGAATGACCATTATTAAGTATTATTATATTTAAATAAATACATTTAAAGAAATTAACAACTGTTGGAAATGATATAGACAAATTGGAACCCTTGTGTATTACTGGTGGGAATATAAATGGTGGAGCCACTGTAGGAAACTATAAGACAATTCCTTACAAAAATTAAACATAGAATTACCTAATGATCCAGGATGTTCTCTTCTAGATATATATTCAAAGGAAACTAAATGGACTCAAGCAAATAGGTGTACACTCATTTTCACAGTAACATTTTTTTACAATAGTCAAAAGGTAAAAGAATCCAAGTGTCTTATCATTGGAAAGATGGATAAACAAAATGTGGTAAATGTATAAAATGGAATCTACCGCAGCTCTAAAAGAGAAGGGAATTCTGACACCCACTACAACACAGATGAAACCTGAAGACAAGGATAAGAAAAATAGGACTAAGATGCAATTTTCCCGGGTTACACATATGTTATGAAAGGTTGGTTCCAACCTAGATGTACCTTGGTTCCAAATTTCATGATTATTATTCTGTTCCTTGTCAGAAATGAGCAAGTAAGTAAAGACATAAAAAAAAAAAGAAGACAGCCAGATATTTTTCTACCTAATATAGGCCAGCTGTCATGCAATTTTTAAGTAATATAAGAAACACTACTTTTTTTCTTTAATTTTGAGTGGTTTTTCAAAAATGTTATGTAATTTGTTGCAACAAATTAATTAATTAATTAAATAATCAAAGTATATATATAGTATATATAGTTTACAGAATATTATATATAGTATACACATATAGTGTATATATACATATATAGTATATGTATATATATACACTATATGTGTATATGTATATACATATATGTGTGTGTGTGTATATATATATATATATTTATTTATATATATATATATCTTTTTTGTTCATGTAGTTATCTTTAGCCAAACAATATTCTTGAATTCTGGAGTGGTAATAAAATAAGAAACCCTTGTTCAAAGCCATAGTGACCCAATGTGGTTTAGAATACTTGAAACATCAGACTTAAATTCAACCAGCCTAGTAAATGTTACAGGATGATTCACTTATTAAAAATGTCTTCATTCCATGGATCACTCCCAATTCTTCCTGCTAACCACTCTCACTCCAGAGGTACATTTTCCTTATCCACACTGGCCCCATGGTTGATCATTTCAATTTCTTAGTCATCACTTTTTTCATTATCATCATCACCACCACCATCATCATCATTTTCAAAATGAACCACTTCAAATGTGTCAAGAACTGTACTAAATGTTTTATATAATCTTATCAGAAGGAAATTATTGTTCCTTTTTGCTCTTGCAGAGAGCTTAAACAGCTTGTTTCAAGTTAGGCAGATGGTAAATAGCGGGGCTGACATTTTAAAAAACAGTTCTCATTGACTTATTACAATGTCCTCCTCAGATACTTCCATTCACTCATTTCCTTGCTTATGGGTGTGACCTAATTACAAAATCAATTTACTGCTGAGGCTATTGCATCAATTTTATTTCTCTGCTTTTCATTTTATTTTGAAAAAAAAAAGGGTGGGGGCTCAATTTCATTCCCTCCTATGCTAAACACAACTCACTGTCTGTGAAGGATATGTACTTCCAACTTCAGAAAGCTAATCTCTCGAAGTGAGTTATTAGTCACCTGCTTTCCATCTCCTCCGAGTCATTTCCCCCATTGACTTCTTTCCTGTGTCTTCTGCTGCTTGTTTCCACTGATGTCTTTCTTGGTTCCAGAGGATGGAGAGTTTCCTGACTAGTATATCTCTGCTGGCATTTCTTATTCAGCCTGTTGCAAAAACTTTTCTCTAACCTCCACCTAAATAGCTTTAGAAAAATATCACAAATATATTCCTAATTGTCAAGTCACTTGGCCGGTTTATTGATTGTCATCTCTGTTATTTCTATATGTCTTCATTATTCTTGATCACTGGAGATTAATGATTATCTTTCTCCTCTTAAAGAATAATTATTTGCTTTCATTCATATAATTACCTTTAGGTGTTCTGTTTTTGTTTGTGTGTGTGTGTTTTTAAATAATACATATTTTAACATCAACAGTTTAAATGTTGGTGGACAATGTGGATGTCTACTAATTATTAATACACCCTCCATGGACCTATTATCCATTCTCATGAACTTTAAAATCCTATATAATGGGAGATTTTTAAAAATGATAACAAGGTTATCTCTCCTATAGCATTTAACATGAGGCAGGTACTATTATCTCCATGTTATAAATGAGAAGTCTGAGGCACAGAGATCATAAGTTATTGACATCAAGTCCAACACTAGTAGGAGGTAGAGTCAGAGAGGTTTATAAACAAAACAAAACAAATGAAAGAACACAGATTGCCTTGTTCTAAACCCAATTTCTGCCATATTCCTTCATGTTGAATCAGCCATTCCAAGTCTGAAATTTTCATATTTACTTCAGTTCTTTTCTTTACCATGAAATGCCAAGATCAATTACCAACTATGACCCATTACTTATTCCTTGTCTCGTAGCTGCACATCCACCCTTGATATACTGTTCTTTGTTGTTGGGGCTGAGTCTCTGAAGACTGAATCCCCCACACTCCTTCATCCCCTGACTGCTTGTTAGATCTGGCCAAATGGAAGCCATAGAAGATGGGTGAAATATGTCAAATGGGGAGGAGATTCCTCTTTCAGAGTCCCTGTTGGCTCAGCAGACAATAGACTCAGCCCCTACCTTCTTTGAATACTCTCTGCATTAGATTTGCTGAATCCCCTTGGATGGATCAGTAACAACAAGGGAAGGCCCTCCTCAGAGGCCCAAGTGCAACTAGCACTGTCTGCCCTAAAAGAATGAATGCCACCCTGTGGGGCTGTCATCAAAATCCTTGCTTCTGATTATGCTAGTCTTTAATCATTGAAGTGAAATCTGCCTCTTACAGTTATTAATTCCTGAGATTCTGCAGTATATTCTTTTTACTTTTATAGCCTACCAATCTCTAGTAACCAATGGCAACTCTTAATTTCTTTGGGCCTGAAGTATGTAGTAAGCTTTCTGTTTTCCTGACTGAACCCTGACTGACACCTTAACAGTGGCATGACCTCAGAATCATTCTCATTGCTGCTGCTCACTCACAATATCAAAGTCCCACCAACTATGTCTGGATGGTATTTCTTCAGTCCGCCCCACTCCCTAACTTCTTCAGTCAGTGCCTTAGTTTATATCATTTGTGGTCAATCCTCTAGATTGTTATCAGTCCTCTCACTGGATATTTCCCAACCATTATCCTCATATCACTAAAGAATATGCTTCATACTTCCTTCCATATTGCAAATAAAAGGAAAAAAAATGATAAAGTCTTAATTACCATTGCCTTCTCCTTATCCTCAGCATAAATTTAAATCTTAATAGGGAATGTGAGGTCTTTCCCCACCAGCTGCTTCTGATATCTATCTCTTCTGCTGTCTGTGCCAACCATACTAGGATTCTCTCTAAAATACCCTCTATTTTTGGCTAGCATCTATACTAATCCTTTGAAATCTAACAGAAATGTCCCATCAAAAGAGTAAGTTTGAACATTCTCTCTGCTTCCACAGAGCCATATGTCTACCTTTGCACTTATTACTTTTGTATTTTTCAATCCATATTTCACTCCTGTCTATGACAGGGATAACTCACATGTTGTTCCAACTCTGTAAGCCTGAGACTTCACGGCATATTGTAAGTACTCAAAAATGTTCAGGATATAAGTTAATGACTTTTAGTGGTTGTTTGATTCACTAAGCATGGATAAATAAATAAAGAATAAGTGAGGGAAACTGTGATCACTTGGCTTGGTTTATATACTCCAACAATCGTCTATTCCTGCCAATAAACACATTCTCAATAACGAGTAACCACTGGTACCTGGAAAATGTCAAAATCTTACCTGATCTAGTATTTTCCATTAGGTGGCTCTGCTTCCCTTTCAGCTTCCACTTTTAGCCACACAAATTGCGAGACCTTGACAGCAAGACAATTTCTTGCTCTCACTACATTCCTGTCATCTTTATATCTTTTCAGTGACTATTTTCTCTGTCTTGAATTATAGATCATGTTAGGTTAGCTAATGGTTAAAATGAACAGAATGACACTCTAAGCATGAAAATACCATAGACAAATTAAGTCTATAAAAAAGGAGCAGAATTTACATATACACGCAAATCTAAAGCTACTGATGGATTAAAGACACAGAGACTCTGAACTGATAGTGAGCATAACATAAAGTAATAACTGTTAGTGAGCGGAGGACCAGAAGAGTGAGTGACCAACGAGTACAAATGGAACTCATTACATATTGTATTTTGTCAGATTTTCCATTTTTACTCTGTACCATTAGGAAACTTGGAAGCAAAGTTAAACAAGAAAAAGGGTGGTTTGCCTCTTGACCATTTTTTTTTTTTTTATAATTTTTTTTTCAACGTTTATTTATTTTTGGGACAGAGAGAGACAGAGCATGGACGGGGGAGGGGCAGAGAGAGAGGGAGACACAGAATCAGAAACAGGCTCCAGGCTCCGAGCCATCAGCCCAGAGCCCGACGCGGGGCTCGAACTCATGGACCGCGAGATCGTGACCTGGCTGAAGCCGGACGCTTAACCGACTGCGCCACCCAGGCGCCCCTTATTTTTCTTTTAATTTTGTTTTTTTTTAACGTTTATTATTTTTGGGACAGAGAGAGACAGAGCATGAACGGGGGAGGGGCAGAGAGAGAGGGAGACACAGAATCGGAAACAGGCTCCAGGCTCCGAGCCATCAGCCCAGAGCCCGACGCAGGGCTCGAACTCATGGACCGCGAGATCATGACCTGGCTGAAGTCGGACGCTTAACCGACTGCGCCACCCAGGTGCCCCGCCTCTTGACCATTTAGATGTAAGGGCAAATTTTCCGCAACACTTAACAGCTCCCTGGATATTAGAGTTGATCCAACTGATGAGAGTTTCTCAAAGGGAATTTTCTTCTTCCCTCATCACCATTACCTGGATTTATTCTCCTAAGAGACCAAAAGGCAATTTCAGATTTGCATTGCATCCCCATAACTCTAAGTCTGATTTAATATTTTCCCCCTCTAGGTTTGTTATCCTGAGTTAAAAGTGTCAGATTCAATTGTAACTTTTTACTTTGGTCAGGCTGCTTTCAAAGTCTACAATTGGTCTGCTTAATAAATCAAATAGTTGTGATTTTTCAACTACTATATTGTAATGGAAACTAGATACAAAAGTAGAACTGCAATGCTAAAAATCTAAATTGAGTAGCACACAGAAGCCTACAGATGCCCACATCTTACACACAAGCACCCGGTTTTATGTGTATACAATTACCATTAGATCCTGAATTGCATCTCATGCGCAGCCTACTATATAATTATAATTCAGTTACTTGAAATAATTCATTGTTTACTGTTATTAGAATAAAGACATTTTAGTATTTTGAGTCCATAAATGTATTCAGTTATTTGAATGCATTTAAACGTTCCACATTTATTTACATTATATCCCTCCGATGTATGTACTCAGCTAATAAAAATACTATTTTTCTTCTTCTCAATGATGAATTTCATTGTAGGCTAATTAATTGCAGTATATTGTAACCTTCTGTTAACTATAAAGACCTCAGAATATTATCTGCAAGGTTACACATTATATCCCTGGAAGCAGAATTTATTAAATGTATCAGTACAAGCAAAATAATGATATCAAGTGATGAATGATGGCCAAAATGCCTGACTGTATAAATAGAATCTTTCGAACATCTATATTTGAGTATACTAACATACCCCAGTATATTTTAATCAATCAATAAATATTTTATCTTTAGGATAATTTTTCCCCAAAATTTCAGAAGGACACATGGTATATTCATTAAAATTCTGATAGAGGAAGATTGTAAATTACACACATATATATTTACATATATATGTATATGTATATATACACACATATATATTCTGAATTTAATTATTTGACAAGTTCAAGAAGACATATACTCATGGAGTTCATATGTAGGTTATGTCTTTGATATTTAATTTATAATTTATAACGGGGTCTTTGTAAATATTGAATCACTCTCTTACTTAACCACTTAAAGGGAGAGTTGCAGTTTCCTGAAACTGAAAAATTTAGGAGGTTCCAAATTTCCAATTAATTTAACAAAATCAAAAGCCAGTGGAAACCAGATGATTTCAAAAGTGCTAAAGCAGTATATAATACGTGCTTGACTGTTATAGGACCACAGGAAAATTTAGCTTCCTTCTCGAAAGATATGGTCATCTGTTTTTCTGTCAATGAGTGTTACATGAATATAAATCTGTTTATATAAAAAGTGAGAGATGGAGAAGCAGGGTGTTGTTTCTAGGGTTTGTTTTATCTGTTGTTTGTTATAATTCTCCTTCCTGATATTTATGCCAACAACATTATTTTGATACATCCCACAGTATTTGTTCATAGTAGATCATGGTTACAGTGCTTCATAATTTTTCAGACAATATTCTGAATTTTTTACATATATTAACTTCTTTAATAATTGCAAGTAACTATTAGACAGCAACTGTCCTTATGCTTATTTTACAAACAAGAAACTGAAGCACCGAGATGTTAGGTTATTGTCTAAGATCACACAGCTAATATACTTAGGAGGGGGTGGGGTGGTCTAGAAATTAAATGCAGATAATCTCATTCTGGGATCTTTGTTATCAGACATCATGCTGCTCTCACAATGAATACTAACTTTGCAGTCTTGGAAAAAATATATCAATTGTTTCTACCCAAAGAAAAATAATTTCAACTGGAATCAGAGTTTTATACACTTAAAAACAGTAAAATACCAATAAATGGGCCTCAACATTATATTTTATACATTTCAGTTCATATTAAATAGAAGTTGAACAAAAGGGAATATTTCTACAAGAAAATTGCCAGTTGGAATATGTGTTGAGCACGCAATGAAAATGCAAATACAGGTTTGATTCTCACATTCTTTCAAGATCTAAAGCATGGTTACCGGTTTACTCGCCTCCCAGGTACCTCATCCACAAAATCCTTGAATTGCAGCACTTTCAAAGTCATCTGAAGTTTTGCCAAATTTAACTTGAGAAAGCCATAGAAGTGTTCTGCAACACCGCACTTTGTGTTGCTAAGTGAGCAGTGTTTGTGTTTGGAAATGATGGTTTTAGGAAACAAAGTGAAAAAGCTAAGCAAGATCCACTTACCCTTCCTCACCTCCTTTGCATTACATAGCCTTTCTACATCTAGAATTTACAGTAAAGGAATAAAGCTTTCTAGATAATAAGTCAAAATATCTGAAGGAAGGATGTGTCCAAGTAGAAAATGATGGAATTTTCCACGTGTTTAAATTGTAAGTGTCGTACAAATACTGATAAGAAACTCGACCTTCTCAAACACCCTGAACATGAAAATTAAGACTCCGAAAGTTATAGTTGGAAGACCAGAATGTCTCTTTGCACAAATACCACTCACAGTGGCCATGATCGTGATTTTGTCCTAAGGCATCCAGCCGATCTTGCCATTTGCTTCTGCTGAGTCCTGGAATTTTGGCATGACATTTAGTTCTGGCAACTGTTAGAGCCAGAAAACTGTATGAATGTTCAGAGAGAAAAATGTATCACATGTAGGATAAATGTACAGAGGGGATATCTAAATGCAAGATTAGAAAAGCAATATCAGAATTCTAGGACCAGATGATTTATTAATAAGGCCTAAAATAATACTTAACTTTTTTTCATACGATGATACCAAACATTTCATTACACTAAAAAAAAAACAAAAAACAAAACAAAACTTCAGACATGTAAGGGGTGCCTGAGTAGCTAGGTCGGTTAACCACCCACCTGTTCATTTCCCCTCACGATCCCACTGACTGTGTGCAGCCTGCTTGGGATTATCTCTCTTACTCTCTCTCTCTCTCTCTCTCTCTCTCTCTCTCTCTCCCTCTCATATGCACGTTCATGCACTTTCTCACTCTGTCTCAAAATAAATAAATAAACATTAAAACTTTCTTCCGACATGAAGACCTTCTGGACTGTTTTTATATAAATACACCATCCTTTGTCCTGTTTGTAGTTAATGATAAGAATCAAGAAAATGGCATCTATCCTTTAAAAACATAAGATTTGGAGGCATAGTGACTTGAACTTGGTGGTTGGAATCAGCCATCAGAATACAATTGCCATCTCTTTTGCTTACAAACTATGGATTTCAGAAAGACTAAGAGCCTTGAATACACATGCCAGTGACTGGATTTCAAAATTTTCCCAGCACTCTGTTCACATTCCAAAAGGATAGAATACTTGCTTTATGCGGCATGTTATGTAATATTCAGCATTTCGGGAAATATTGTAATTGCAAGTGCTTTGTAAAATAGTAAGCACGATACAGATGCAGGTGATTATGATTACTCACTTGTGGTATTTTATATTAAAATGAAATTATACATATGTATAAGGTCCACTTTAAACTATAAAGGCACTGTTTCTCTCATGATTTGCAATGGATTGCATTTATTATCCTCATTTACCTCTATATAATTGTATTAGATTGTCAGGCTGCTGTAACAAAATACCACAAACCGAAGGGCGTAAAAGCAGAAATTGATTGTCTCACAATTCTGGAGGCTAAGAATCTAAAACCAAGGGGTGGGTAGATCCACACTATCTCTGAAACCTGCAGGAGCAAATGCTTTCTTGCTTCTAATAGCTTCTGATATTTGTTAGCAATCCGTGGCTCTCCTTGTGTAGACACATCACCCCAGAGTCTGCCTCTGCTCTCACATGGCCCTGTATGTTTCTGCCTCCGCATTGCGTTTTCCTCGTATTTCTTGTAAGGATATCATAAGGCTTAGGGACCATTCTAATGACCTCATCTTCATTTGATTACGTCTGTAAGAATCTTATTTTTATTTATTTATTTTTAATTTTTTTTTCAACGTTTTTATTTATTTTTGGGACAGAGAGAGACAGAGCATGAACGGGGGAGGGGCAGAGAGAGACGGAGACACAGAATCTGAAACAGGCTCCAGGCTCTGAGCCACCAGCCCAGAGCCCGACGCGGGGCTCGAACTCACGGACCGCGAGATCGTGACCTGGCTGAAGTCGGACGCTTAACCGACTGCGCCACCCAGGCGCCCCAAGAATCTTATTTTTAAATAAGGTCAGATCCTCAGACACGGGGGTTAAAACTTCAATATACCTTTTGGAAGATATTTAAAACTAAGCATTGGAAATACATTCAGGCCGGTTAAGGGTAATCCAGTGAAATGGGAAAAAGCTTGAACTTGATTCCAAAAGTACTTGGGGAGTAATTACAGATAATGCTATAGGACAGTAACCTGATGCACAAATATTTTTGAGGGCACTGGATATAAATGTGGGTTAGGAGTGAAAGCTCAGACACAGAAAGTGCAACAAGGAGGCTATTTCATTAAGCTACTGATACAATGTACCTGCGAACTGCGTGCTGCCGTTTCCTGGAGCACTATGGTGAATTCGCAGAGGGGAGCACTCCAGGATATTTCAAATTTCAAGAGAAACACAGGGACATCTGCAAGAAATCCAACAAACTACTGGGCTTAAAATGTATAGACTCATTTCTTGAACAGAGCTATCATGTTTTGGCTTAGGACAGCTGTAAAAAAATTACTTAAACACTTGGATAGTGTTAGTTTAGAAATCTATAGCATATTAATTAATTTTTAAAAACATGTAGTTTTACTTCTTGACCTGTATCTAAGTATAATTTTATATACTCTTCGATATATTCTTTATCTTCTCTATATAGATTATTCTTAATTGTAAGTCCACTTTATTCTATGCTATAGTGGTATAAAACGAGGCATCTTTCTTTTTTGTCTTAAGGTGTTTTTCACGATGAAGACTACAAAAATAACATTTTGCCCAAATATATTCATTTCTATGTTTTATGAATTGCATGAATTTTATTTCACTACCATCACGTCTTTTTGGCATTTTGCAAAGATGTCAACAGTTCCAATAGTATCATTGTTGCTTTTATATTTTAAGTTTTCCCCTTAGCTGTCAATTTTCTAATTTAATATATATATATATATTGCATATTACCATCAGATCTACTTAATTTCTGGGTCAACTCTAACACATACCTATGTTAACAGTGAACATGTGTATTATAAATAGAAGTTTGCTTATAATCTGTATCTCTTTACAACAAATCTAATGGATTAAATATATATAAGCTAAAAAATTACTGATTCCAAGAGGAATAGGAGACTGTCTAATAAGTCAACATAAATAAAAGTAGGGAGGGGTGGATAAATAGTCACCCTTTCAAAACCCAGGATAGATTAAAAAAATATTCCTTGTTCATTATAATATATAGAAATATGTCTCCATCATTTCCCTTGTTTTCCCTTCAGTAAGGCAACTGACCAAATGTAGGTTCTCACAATGACAGTCCATAACACTTTTAAACATTTTCCTCTTTGAGCTTCCTGTTTCTCCTTATCAATATTTGCAATGCTTGCCTGTAGATACCTTTCGCCTCTGCCATCAGAAAAATCACGGTAATAGCGGAATCAACAGTGATATAAAACAAAACAATAACAAACATCAATAGTTGTATTTTACAATCTTGCACCAACATACCTAGTAGCCTTTGTTCCATATATTTGCATACAGTTCTAGTATATATGGAGCTCTAACTAAGATCAAGTTGAAGTACCTGTCTTTCCGGATGTTTTCCAGCCACAGTTGTTCAGTTCTACTTCCATTTACACTGTTTGCTATTTTTGGTTTGCTCCACTTATATCCATCAATGCTCAGTCAAAACCCTCTTCACCAGGACCATCCTTACACCTGGGCAAGAGAAGTTTTGCTCTGGATCCCCTGAATTCAGAGGGACCAGCTCTGGTCCTCTGCCAGGAAAGCACTTCGCATGATAGGTAGGGAAGTCCACGAAGCTAATAAGGTAACTTCAGCATGTCTCTACCATAAATCCAGACTGCATAGATGCTAACAGGACAGTAAGGATGAAGCTATACCCCAGGCCAAGAATTTGCTAAAGAGAAGGTCCCCGAACTCTGTTTAAGCAAAAATCCTAGTTATGCTTCAGAGAGAAAAGATATTAGATAACAAATATCTTTATAAAGTCTACATAGACTCATTTAGTCCTCACATCTCTGTGCTGTAGGTGTACGTGTTGTCCTCATTGTGCAGAAGAAATGGAAAGCAACATTTTATAAAACTTGCCAAAGCCACTTGGATTTTCATTCAGCAAGTATGGCTCTCTAGCAAGAACGAAGCAATATGGTCTCTAGAAATAATACATAGAAAAAAAAGAAATGTAGATCTCTGTTCCTTATTTTGGCTGGAGCATAAAGTAGCAGGAAAAGAAACATAAGGAAACACAACATAAGAAACAAGATCACTATAGGGAATAAGTACAAATTATTAAAGTTTCTAATACTGAGATTAATTTACCTATCTTGGTTTCCAGGAATTATATAGCAGTCTGTGTTTTTCAATAGTGTTTGTCAACTATATAATTAAGAGTATGATTTAGGGGGGAAAAAACAAAGACTTAGCCTCCAGGTATATTCCTCTAAGAAAGTGCCCCACAAGTAACTAGAATTGTGCATCGTTCTGAGACCTCTTTCAGGAGTCTGATTTCTTTTGAGTCATTTGTTCCTGAGGTTGATTTTTTTTTAATCTCACAAATAAAACCAAAAATCCAAAAGTAACTATCATTTTGAAGCCTTCCACTTTTGTCAAAATAATAATGATTATGATAATAATATTATAAATGATAATATATATAATTTATTATTATTATCATTATTATTTCCCCTGGATATATTTTGGTTGTTTAAGTAATTTATCTGAAAAACAAAACTTTTAATCCTTTGATGACCATTTAATCAAAGCTATATATTACATAATATTAGAAATCTTTCTGTTGTGATTTCTAGATGAGAAAGTTATAGGGTTAACCATATTGTATTTGAATGATGAAAATCATTATTCCACAGAAGGATTTGCTTCTCCTTTTGTATTTCATTTTTATTAAATAATGAATATTTTCTGTATCTCCTTTTGTTTCAAAATTGTATAAGCTCCACTGTCACAGGAATAAATTAAAGTGTCTTTTAACCAGGCCCTTATGACTTCCAGATTCTCTAAAATCTGGTTCTGATTTTGAACATATAAAATTACTCTGGCAGATAGTTCTCTCACTCTTGTTTCTAGAAATATAGGTCAAGTATTTAATCATCAAACAACCACAGGTATTTAACAGCCTCATATTTTTCTGATAATAGAAAATCCTAGAGTTGTTTTGTAGTAGAATAGGTTATATCATTACTATTTCAAGTAATTGTAGAATGCTATGGTATTCAGAATATTTGAATTTTTGTCGGAGAGGGGACCTTTATGTCTAACCACTGATAAATCCTTTTATATTGCTTTTTATTTTTTGTTTGTTTTTTTTTTGTTTGTTTAAAATTTATCTTAAATTTTAAGAGAGAGAGAGAGAGAGAGAGAGAGAGAGCGAGCACAGAAGTACAAGCTGGGGAGGGTCAGAGAGAGAGGGAGAAAGAATCCCAAGCAGGCTCTGTGCTGTCAGTGCAGAGTCGAATGTGGGGTTTGAACTCACAAATCATGAGACTATGACCTGAACTGAAATCAAGACTCAGATGCTTAACTGACTGACCCACCCAGGTGCCTCTTTATATTTTTTATATTTTAAACCAAATTCATAACATGAGTATGTTGCTAATGGATATAGGAGCATGCACCACTAAATTGGATTTTGGCTAGGCAGAATTCTGGATTTCTCCCCCCCCCCTTTTTTTTTTATTTCAAGTTTCAATTTATGACAAAATCAATTTGTACTGGATAAGCTATCATTAATATTGATTTACTATTTTCTGCTAAACATATTCTATTCACATGTCTTTTGGTTAAAACTTTGCTGAAATAATGCAATGCATTCTTTTAAATTAAAGAACAAATAGTGCTTTCTCTTTTTTGATGAATGCTTCAAATTATGATATAAAAGCTTGCCAAATCTTTCCATTGTAAGTTAATTTTGTCTAATTTGCAAGAGTTTGTTTTGTAATGATTATATAAAACATTTACTGGGAAAATGACAATGTTTCTGTATATTCTGTTGTGTTACAAACACTCATTCTAATATGTAAACATGCATTCATACATGATACACTGTCTCCTCTGATTGCACTCCTTCTCACTCTCCTCCTTGCTTCTTGCCTTCAGCCACACGTTGTCCTTCCAGCTACTTTACAAACATATGAAGTAAAGCCTTTGCATTAACAAGAAACCTTCTTTATACTCATAAGAAATTCTTCTCTATTTGGATGGCTCCTTTGCCATTTATTTTACGTCATTGTTCAAATGTCACCTCATCAATGATCTCTTCTCTGACAGTACTATTATAATATATATCCAAGAATTCATTGTCTACCTTCCTACCTTATGTTACTTTTCCTTCATGACTTTTATCACCTCCTCTGACAAACCATTTTTCACAACTAGAAGATAATTTCCTCTGAAAGAGAAAAATACTGACTTTGTTCTGTTCACTGTTGTATTCTCATGCTTAGGAAGATGCAAGGAATATGGATAAATATTTGTTGAATAAATGGATACAGGGGTGAATAATCTGCTTTCTCTGTCAGGAAAATAGTAGATAAAAGAGATAAGATTTATGTAATATCTCAGCTGTAATCATTAATATCACCTCCACAACCACCACCACCACTATACCTTATCCGAAATACATTGAATGCTTGCTGACCTGTAGAAACTCATAAGATCACTACAGTTCCTAGTGGTGGAGAGTTCAAGATGTTAAAAATGCATGTTTTTCATAAAGCATAGTAAGCAGACAACAACTTGGAGTTGAGCACTTTCTCCTCTCATGAAGAATTATGAAAGCAATAGGGGTTTGTTGGAGTTATCTGTGATGTTAAATGGCAGAGAAATAGTAGCTGTAAGTCAGCATGCATTTGGTATGGAAAGAAGGAGTGAAGTTCCCATGGACAAAATGGATGCCCACAGAAGGTGGCATGGCCTGAACCATCTTGAATGAAATTTACTCCACATGGCAAGGATGTCTGAATTAGATGCAAAGTGGAAAGTTTGTTTGTTTGTTTGTTTGTTTGTTTTAACATTCATTTATTTTTGAGACAGAGAGAGACACAGCATGAACAGGGGAGGGGCAGAGAGAGAGGGAGACACAGAATCAGAAACAGGCTCCAGGCTCTGAGCCATCAGCCCAGAGCCCGACGCGGGGCTCGAACTCACGGACCGCGAGATCGTGACCTGAGCTGAAGTAGGATGCCCAACCGACTGAGCCACCCAGGCGCCCCAAAGTGGAAAGTTTTAAGTTGGAATTTAGCAAGCTTGAAAATACCTGAAAGTAAGTTGTTATTACCATAAAGAAATAGTCTAATTGTAAATAATTAGAAGAACATGGGATCTGTCCATGGTCCTGTCTGGGGGAAGGTCACATGCCAGAACATGTTTGCAGGAAGTGATGGTAGAAAAATATAGACATCGAGATCTTCTGGATTGAAGAAATTCAATAAGTACTTTTTATATGCACGTTACATACCTTGCATCAAAAAGCATTTGAGTCTGAAATATGTCTTTGAAAAGGTATGTAATAGCAAATGTTAAAGAAAACAGCAAAATCTGCTGATAACATATGCACAAACACACTGGCCTTTGGAAATCTAAAATCTGATACTCAAAAGAATATTTTTTAATACACACTACTAAATCAACTATTTTAAGTGAAAATTTGTAAAACAGTAGTTGGAATTTATCTGTCACTGTCATGAATAAGAACCAAAATTATATTTGACAATTCATGTTTCAGCTGCATAGTGATCTTGGGTGATTATTATAATCAAAAGCAAATGAACAATATGTTAACTTTACTAATATAATGTTTGTTCAAATGAATCACTTCTCAATTGATGTGACTTATGCCACACATACAATACAATTAGAATATTTAGCTCTTGATAGAGTTGATGGAAGATTTTTCAAAAGTGAAGTAGTTATCATTTTAAAGGAAATTCTCAGTTTAAAAGCAAAATAAATAAATAAATAAAACTCTAAAAACAGATCTTCTAAAATCACCCCTAAAAAATAGATCTTTTCTTATTGCTTAAATTAGACTCTTCAGTAAACTAAGAAATCAATATCACATTACCATTTGTAGCTCTTAAATAATTATAACAAATCGTATATTGTTATAAAGTGGCAGAATTATTTACTTTCATAACCTAACAATACATTCAAGATACTGAAAATATCTAGGTTATTATGGTAGTCCCAACAGAGGAGACAAATATTGGATATAACTTTTATTGAACTAAAGCTATGGAGTTGGAACATAATTTTTTTTAGAATACATTAAGAATATTTGTTGAAATACATTTAGTAAATTTAGTTATTAGAAAATTATTTCTGGGGAGCCTGGATGGCTCAATAGTTTGATTGTCCAATTTCAGCTCAGGTCATATCTCACGATTCATGAGTTCAAGCCCCGCGTCAGGCTCTGAGCTGACAGTGCAGAGCTTGGTTCGCATTTCCAGTCTCTGTCTCTCTCTGCCTCTCCTCGACTCATGTGTGTGCTCTCTCTCTCTCTCTCTCAAAATAAAATAAAATAAAATAAAAACTTAAAAAAAAGAAAATTATTTTTATGGCTATATATGCCTACATATATTTTATTTTTTATCCATTTCATAATGATTTGTTAGTAGATTCTACTTCTACAGATGGAAATGAGAAAGTAGAATCATCACATATCTTATGCTAAATTTATTAGTCCTCAGGCAATTATTTAAATAAGAAACCAACATAGTGAACTCTATATTTTTTCATTTTTTAAACCAATCATTTAATTTCCATTGTCAATGTACACAAAGTTAAATTTCGCAAGCAAATATTCATGTTTAATGTTTATTTTTTGATAATAAATGCATCTAGGAAGTATTTTTAAAACATGTAATATGTAAAGATCCTGGAGTATATATTTTGGATATTATCAAAATGTCAATTCATTCTGATATGCTTCCCCAATAAATTTATGATATTATTAGAGAGACAAGTTATTCATATACCTATTAAAAATACACTACACATGAATGCCATATGGAAATATGGTAAGTCCCAAAAAGTAAGGTAGTGAACACATTATAAGAAGAGATAATGCAAATGTTTCTAATATGCTCAAATACTGCTTTTCTCTTCAGACACTCTTGGAGGATTATCTTCTTTAAATGCCTTCTCCCCCCCCACCCCCAAGATGCTTCTGGTTGCCATTCTTTACTAGGTTGATTTCTAATCATTTATACCATGTATCTTAAATATTCAAACTTCCTCATTGTTAATAATTTGATGGCTTCCCTGGACCCTGAGAGTCTCTATGCCAAAAGTGAACATATAAAATGAATCTTTCCTTCATTCTGCACCTTCTGTAGCCACCACCATCTATCTTGTCTTTTCTTTTCAGAGTATTTTACTTTTATATGTAACTCAGACTTCCCACTTACTGTTTAACTGCTGTGGCTCTAGTCTTCAGAACTCACTGAAACTACTCTATAAATTTGCTACCTCTCATTTTATTACTTTCTAATTTAAAAAAAGTTTATTTATTTATTTAGAGAGAAGGGGAAGGGTAGAGAGAGAATCCCAAGCTCCAACTCACTATGAGACCGTGACCTGAGCCAAAATCAAGAGTCGGAAGTGACTGAGCCACCCAGGAATACCACCAACCATTCACTTTAAAACTCAATGCTTCCATATTTCCTCCCTCCCTGTTCCACTGCTCTTCAGTGTTCTCTGATGCATCGACTCTTAGTCACTTTCTTCATTTTAACAGCCACCACATTTCTACACACACACACACACAGACACACACACACACACACACACACACACACACACAAGTACACTATCTTCATTAACCTCCTTGGATGTCTTTAATTCACTATATTCAAATCATAGTCCAGATGTAAGCAATTGCCATGGTCTCCCTCACTCTGATCCTCCCAGTGCTACTTTTCTCTTATTCATTTCCTACTCTCTTGACCCAACTACTTTCTCCATATACACCAGCTCTTTCCATGTTCTCCATTTTCATCCAAACCAACCCATAATTGGTAAGAACCAACCACACTCTTGACAACACTGTCACTGTATTGGTTTTATTTTGTCCTCCTCCTCCTTTGTATGACCTTTAATGTACTCAATGTTCTATTTATGTGACTCCTTACATCTACGTTTTCTACACAATTTAAAAAACCAAAGTCAGAGAGTCTATTTGCAAAGTTCTGTTTCCCAGCATGAAGGTGGCTAATAAAATTGTGCTGAAGTCTTTTGTTTTTCCAGACAGCTTTCTAGCCAATTCATTTGTTCCTAGTGTTTATTTCAGCTTGTACTTTCCACAGTGTCTGAATCCAACATGTACTCACACATGACCAGCATAAGACTGAGCTCCTATTTCATAATGACATTAGATGTCATTCGGTTGCGAGAATCAATCCTCACCCAACTCACACAAACTTAGCAATGTTCTAACCTGGTTTTCTCCACTCCATAGCTTCCAGTGTGGTCCTTCTACTGTATTTTGAATCCTTTTCATTTACATCTCAGATATGTGAAAGGGCAATTATTTTCTTCCTTTCCTACATGTCAACCCTTGTTCCACAATCCTCTTCCTCTGAGTTTTGAAATATATTCAGATTTCTTTCATTTAACTAAGCAAGAAAACACAAAGTATTTTAGTCCTATTTTTCTCTGCAGTCTGTTTTTTTTCTTTGCCATGGGCACTGCTCCTTCAATACTTCCAGATCATTCTTCAACCGACCGCAGTCTGGGTAATAGCCTCACCATTCAGTTGACATTGCTTTTCTAAGATCAACAAGTAATGTCTTTATGCCAACTCTGGAGTATCAAGACATGTATTTTTTGACTTCCTGCAATATTTGACAGTATTGACCCGATCTTCTTATTGGAAATTATCTGTCCTTGGCTTCAATAACAAAACTTGTGTTTTGTTTGGTCTTCCTTCTACCTTTTGGTTATTTCTTATTCATCTCTTTAATTCATCTTTTTGTTAATCCTGTCTCCAGCCCTAGCAATGTCACACTCCCTGCCCATTTCTCCCAAAACATTTCCTATTGGCTAGAAATTTTTGTCTTCAAAATAGAAGAAAAGTACTGTGAGGGCAGTGGTCAGTTTAATGGCTTTGGGTTCTTTCACAATCCTTTTCTTCACAGTCGCAGACACTCTTTTTTCTCATCAGCTGTGTAGCCTCATTTCTAATGAAAGACGTATTTAAGGTAGCTTATGTTAGCTTAATTCACATTCATGTATGATTCCAAGCATGGCCTGGTAAATTTTCTGATTGATAATTGAGCAATAGTCTTTTTTTCCCCAAATATGGATGCCCTGTTGTTTCTTCTTTTCTTTTCTTATGTTTGTTTTTTTTTTTTGTTTGTTTGTTTTTTTGTTTGTTTGTTTGTTTTGCCATAAGAGGATGTCAGTGGGAATGGTAGAGAATAGAACTGGGACATATTAAAAAGGCTGTCAAGACCCCAACCTTTAATTTTATGTATAAGTGTATAAGACCATATTGCTGCTTAAAATTTAACCCAGAATTTAGAATCATATGTTGTTTGCTGAAGACAGAAAAATGTTCTTATTATTGCAACTCATTGCAGCTTTACATAAACTTCATCTAGGCAATTTAAAGTTCTGTCTCCTTAAATATCCACACACACACACACACACACACACACACACACACACACACACAAATACACACACAAATATTCTCAGCCACCACAAAGATCCACAACCCTAAACATATACACTAATTGTAATTAGCATATTGAAAAGATCTGCTCCCTAAGCTCTTCCGTCTCAGCATCTGAGACCATGGGTTATTTCACCTAGAAGACAAGGCCAGGAGCTAAACAATGTTTGCTCTATTAATGATGCTTTCTGATATCCTAAAAGTATCTTTATTTTGGTCAGTGAATAGATTTTTTTGGAATTATTCCTTATTAGTAAAATAGTTATTCTTCTATTTTAGTCACCCTATCTTATTCCCTTTCAGTAATATTCAAAGTTGTTAAATCTGATGGGATCATCATATTTACCAACAGTTACAATTACAGCATTTTCATTTTTAATTCAGTAAATTTTTTTTCCTTTATTTTCTCTCCAACTATTTTTTCTTTTGACTAGAATGTTGTGTTTTTTTTCTCCCATAGTTATGTATATTTTTGGTGGTTGTATTTCTGGGCAAGGTGCCCAGATTGGTATAATTTTTGTTTGTTCCTCACATAGTGTCCCAGATTCTGTTTTGAGAGGAGCATTATAAAATAATAATATGATTAGAGTGTTATTTCCATTATTTATTTTCTGTAGAATCCAGCACATTAAGGTATATTATTCACAGTATTTAGCTCTGTATAAGGATACAGTTTGTTTAGTTTCTAGGCATTGCACTTATAATTTCTTTCTTTAGTACAGCAATCATACCGATTATGTCCTTTAGGAAAGTGAAACAGAACTGGTGAGTGTTTCTAAATTCAGTAGTCGCTAAAGTTCTTTATGATCTACGTCATAAAATGTTCCTTCATTAGGAATAATACTTTCCATTTATAAAATAATAATTGTGGGTGCCTAACATGAAGCCCTTTGTGGATCAGTGTGGGACACGGAGAGACGTAGTTCACTAGATATCAGGGCATCTGAGACATAGTTCTGCATCGTCCGTCGAGGTACTGAAGGCCTTAGAGAAATTAATGATGACTCTGGGCCTAGAAAATACTGGTAACACTTCAAAACATGTTCTCAAAATCCAATGTTCCCTATTCATTTGACATTCAACCCAAAATTATCTGCTATCTCTATTTCAGGGACTACAGAAGCTGGTCTTCCTAATATAGGAATTTATTACTGCCTGAACCATCTTGCTGTTTGCACACAAAAATAAATTCTAGTTTTTCATTAATGACCAATAAGCATCTTGTTTCACCTAGTAATCTGCTTAGCAATGACTGGATTTTTTTTTTCTTTTGTCACATGTCCTATATGTGCCTTCATTTAGTATATATCTGGATTACCTATGATTATGATTATTATTAAGATTATGTTTCAGTTGTGTTCTACCTGATCCTTCAGGTTTATTCCATTTAACAGAGTTTAATCATGCCAAGTCTTCTGGGGATCAGTTGCTTTATGTTGTATTTCACACCATGCACTGGAACCCAGAGGTTTCCAAAATTTCCCAAATTTGTCTCCTTTCTCTCAACAGAAAAGAAAAATACTCTTAGCAGCCTGAAGCTTTCTTGAGAAATTATCCTAATGATACATATGTGATGAAAATGTACAGAGAAGAAAAAGGAGGTGAAAAAAGTATGGGTGCTAAAACTCTATCATTCGTGTGAAATGATTGTTCAATGCACATAATAAGAGATCCATAACACAGGGCAGAACTATTTGGATTCTTTTCCAGTTGGTTCCTAGCAGTGGTAAGCCTGATAGTGAGTTCCATTCATCCATCATCGCTACACTCTTTTGTTTAAACCTCTTTTATATACAAAATGTCACCTGTATACAAAACTCACAATCAAAATTGCATCCTAAGTGAAGCGTTTTAAAAGTGAATCACTTAAAAAATGTCACTAATTGAACTTTAGGGGGTTTAGTTCCCCCTAGTGGTGACTAAATAATCAGAATTCAGTGAAATTCATAAAGGTCTCAAAGAGCAGGTTCAAGTCATGTTAGAAATAACTTAACGATACCATCAATTTACAAATTATGAAACAAGACATCATAGTCTGTAAAGATTAAAAAGTTTGAAAATAGCAGAAAGAATTATTGTCAGACACTGCTTTTGAAGAATAAATAGAATTATTTTAGCTTATTTGCTTCATTCAAGACAATAAAAGATGTTTTAATATCACTATTTTAATATATTTGTTACTATATTATAAATGTTAAAATTACAGTAATAATAATTTTTAAATCACAGCAATAGATTTCTATTGTTAAAAAAGAATGGGTACTAGATTGTCAAAAGTAAAATAATAGTATGTCAGTTTAATAAAAATGAACACTAGAACCTTTCTAAGACTTTGTTTTTCCAAACATGAACATAAAATTTTCACTGTCCTTAAGACTAAATGGCAAAATAATCAAAGAAATTCTAAAATGATTTTATAAAAATATTTGAGATCTTCAACTCTCATTTCTTCTTATTTTTCTGTTTTTTATAAAAACGTCTATTGGTACCATTTGGGGTAGATAGAGACTAGGAGAAGGCAATTTGAAAATTGAATTTGATGATTTTTCTTACTGTCACAAATGATCTATAGATTTCATTATCACTTTATGAACTTAAATCCTCAGGCAATGGATTCTTGAAGACAGTATAGCTTAAACCTAAATATTTGAAATAAACATAACTATGTTATTTTACATAACTGTGATACAGTGAAGAAAAGGAGACAAAATCAGTACTGATTAACTAAGTGTAGTTATTGAGTTTTGTGCAAATATCATTAAAGTTATTTTTTATTTAGATTAGCATGTGCACCCAAAATTATTTTGAAGCTGTCTATACTTTGAGGAATTTCAACACTTCTGTTTGCATCGCTGTTTTCACCATCAAGACTCCACTTTTTTCTCCTTTGCCCGAATGGGATGTATTTTACTTTTGACCTGTCCGTACATGCTATATTGAGACCAAGACATGTTACATTGATATATTTTATAGAGATATAAAGGTAAAAAAATTAAGAGGAAAAAAATAAGAAACATAAAACCTTTATTTAAAAAAAATAATAATGTTTATTTATTTATTTTGAGAGAGAGAGAGAGAGCAAGGTAGGAGGAAAGAGAGAGGGAGAGAGAGAATCCCAAGCAGGCTCCACATTGTCAACACAGAGCCCAACGCGGGGCTCAATCTCATGAACTATGAGATCATGACCTGAGCAAAAATGAAGAGTTGGATGCTTAACGGAATGAGGGACCCAGTGCCCCTGTTTTAAAATGTGTTGTTTTATGTATGTAATGGTTGAAAAGTGGTGTTCAGCTATATATGCTACATTAGTTAAAAGATTTACTCTGAGGAAAACAAAAGACTTTGATTGGGAGTTGTAAGACTATTTTTATTTAATATTTATTTATTTTTGAGAGGGAGAGACAGAAACAGAGTGGGAGCAGGGGAGGGGCCTGGAGAGAGGGAGACACAAAATCTGAAGTAGGCTCCAGGCTCTGAGCTACCAACACAGAGCCCGTTGCTGGGTTAGAACTCAGGAACTGTGAGATCATGACCTGAGCTGAAGTCAGATGCTTGACCAACTGAGTCACCCGGGCACCCCAGGACTATTATATTTGTAATTTTGATTGTGGTAAAGAGTATGTATTTTAGGAAGAGTACCTTAATACCTTAGTACTCTTATTTATTAACACTCTTATTAGTTTAGTTTAGGAAGGCCATATTTTATGAGTAATCAAATAACCAACCAGATTTTTCAGTAGAAATTTATATCTGAAACATACAGGTAATTAATCAATTTTAAAAAATGAACTCAAGTTAATCAACTAGATTTTAAGAATCCTGAAATTAAATATCTACACCACTAAGAAAATTAGAGCATTTACCTCACATAATCCTTATAAGTAGCTATGTTCTAAGTTGCATTTCCCAGTGTGATGGTATTTGGACATAGATCTTTGCAATATAGTTTTGCTAAGGTTATGAGCCTGGTGCCTTCCTGATGAGATTAGTACCTTTATAAGAAGGTACACCTGAGAGTTTGCTCTCTCTCTTTCTTCCTGAGAACTTACTCAAATATGTTATGAGAACATAGTAAGAAGACGCCATCTCAAAAGCCAGGAAGAGGATCTTTACTCGAAAGTAACCATGCTGGCACCTTTGATTTTGACTGCTAGCCTCCAGAACTGTGAGAAAATAAATGTCTGTTGTTTAAAACAGCCAGCCTATGGTATTTTGTTATGGCAGCACAAGCTGACTGAGACACTAATCCTTCATACCATCATTACATAACATTTAATTCTGTCTTGTTTCCTCAACTGGGTATATGTGGGTATATGTATATATTTGAAATCCAGGAAAAACATGGAGAAAAGGGGATTCCATTTTCCTTCCATTTGAAAAGAATCAAAAAATAGGCAAAACTTCTGAAACAATACTTTTCAAAACACTAGATATCACCAATGAACAAAAACAACCCCTAAAGTACAGAAAATAAGGTAAGCACAAAAATCATCTTGAAAAAGTCTCTGACTCTTTCCAGAGGAAAGAAGAAAGAGGAAATATAGAGAAGAAGGCTGGCAGACTCCCTGACTTGAGAAGACAGAACTGAGAATTCAGGAAGAGCAAAATGACTACAGATTGCACACCAGAGCACCAGTATGGAGAGAATTCCACTAAGACAAAACTCCAGAAAGCTGCGGCAGATTTAATTTAATTTAATTAATTTAATTTTATTAATTTAATTTAATTAATCTGGCAAATTTAATTGAGTATTAATAAGCATAGGCATGTAAGAAAACTAGCAGAGGGCAGGGATAGAGGAACAGTGAAGATTAGAAATGATAGTGATTGACCTTCACAACAAGCACAGTGCCATTTTCTACTAGCCACACCGAGAATCCCCATTATTCAAGGGCATTGAGCCAAAAACGTAGAAAGAGTCTACCTCAGCGGTGGGAAATAATAGCTTTACACTAAATGCTGTTATGGGCCCACATAACAAAACTTGAAAACCAGGCAAAAAATAAGCAAACGATTTTCATGTAATTGAACTCCATCACCAAAAATAGCTCAAGAATATTTATAGGAATATGAAAATATGAAACACACAAAAAGTAGAATTTCTAATCTCAGGAATCTACTCAAAGATTACTTGAAATGTAAGAGGTATTTCTAAAATCCATAAATAAACTGACTCATAAATCTCGCAACTATTAGAATTAGCAGAAAAATGAAATATTTTAAAATACAATAAAATATAATTTAAGTTCCATATGTTCAAAATTAAGGTAACAAATATGTATGAATATATATTATGAAAGGATGTATTTCAGAAGGAAAGATTTGTGAGATTCATGATATAGTGATAAAAACTTTACCCTAAACAAATATAGAAAGAAAACGAATTTGTTAAAGACTAATGTAAAACAGGCTTAAGCAATTTCCTTACAAGTAAATGCTGTTTCCATAAAATAATGAAGGGAGCAAAGAAAATAATACTTGAAGGAAAAAAAGGCAGAAATCTTTCTCATTTAATGACCACTATGACACCACAAAATCTCAATATACACCAAGCACAACAATCATGAAGAAAATTACAACTTAGAATTTCTTGTCCATAATCCACTGCAGGGAGGACCAATACAGGATAAACCTAGTAGACCTATATTTTCAAACCGCAAAACACATGATAAAGTGAACATATTAAAAGCAATTAAACAAGTTAGGTACAGCAAAACAAAGATGTAAAAGACAACAGATTTTTAATCCAAAAATTTTCCAGTTATAAAACAGAAAAAACAACTTTTTATTCATTCATTTATTTATTTACTTATTTATTATTTAATTTATATTTGAGAGAGCATGAGGGGGGATGAGGGGCGGGGGGACAGAGAGAGAGAGAGAGAGAGAGAGAGAGAGAGAGAATCCCAAGCAGGTCCCACACTCAGCATGGAGCCCCACATGGGGCTCAATTCCAGGACCCTGGGATCATAACCTGATCTGAAATCTAGAGTTGGATGCCCAACCAACTGAACCACCCAACAGCCCAGAACAACTCCTTTAAATTGCTGATAGTTAACCAGTCAACTAAGAATTATATACCCAGACAAATTATTTTTCAAAGTATGAAGCCAAAACTAAGACTTTCTTTATAAATACAGTCATACTGATAAAGGGAGAGAGACAGTCACAAGTTGCCAACTTCATGAATAATACCACTAACATTTTTAAAAGGATAATAAAGATATATTACAAATAATTTTATGCCAGTGAAATCTACAACTTAAACTAACAAATTCCTTGAAAAATATAAACCACCAAAGGGCACTCAAAAAGAAAAATCTAAGAAATTTAATAGACTGATATTTATTAAAGAAATTGAATTAGTATATTAAAAATGTTAAAAGGAAATCTAGACTTTGATGTCTTCACTAGTAAAGTCTTCCAAATTTTGAAAAAGAAACCAAACAATTTACATACAAACTCTTCCTTGAGGTTCTTTCCAGTGAAATAAAGGAAGGAAATGAATAAAGGACAAGCAAATTGGAAAAAAAAAAAAAAAGAAGCCTCAAGTATTTCTTCACAAAGAAATTGTCATCTATGTAGAGAATCTAATTGAAACTGTAAAGGGTTACTGTACTTAATACCTTAGTTTAAGAAGATCGCAAGTTATAAAAACAAATATAAAGAAAGTCAATTTGTATACTATCAACGAAAAATCAGAAAATTAAAACACTGGCATTTATGACAAGCAAAAAATTGAAGCTTTAGGGGCGTCTGGGCGGCTCAGTGGGCTAATCGGCTGACTTCCGCTCAGGTGATGATCTCAGGGTTCCTGAGTTCAAGCCCCGCGTTGGGCTCTGTGCTGAGAGCTCAGACCCTAGATCCTGCTTTGGATTATGTGTCTCCCTCTCTTTCTGCCCCTCCCCTGCTCATGCTGGCTCTCTCTCTCTCTCCCTCTCTCTCTCTCTCAAAAAATAAATTAAAAAAAGAAAACATTTAAAAAAATAAGAAGCTTTAAGGGTAAATCTGACCCAATCTATCAAATATCTGCACAACAAAAGCTGTAAAACAAAGGTGAGAATAATTAAAAAAGATCAACATAAAATGAGAGAACTACTCTGTTCACGGGTCACAAGATCAAATATGGTTAAGATGTCTATCCTCTACGAATTCATCTATAGGAGCAACATAATTCCAACGGAAACCTCAGCAAGGTTTTGCATTCAACTGACAAAGTAGGGGCGCCTGGGTGGCTCCCTCAGTTAAGTGTCAGACTCTTGATTTCGGCTCAGGTCATGATCTCATGGTTTGTGAGTTCGAGCCCTGCATCAGGCTCTGTGCTGATGGCACAGAGCCTGCTTGGGATTCTGTCTCCCTCCCTCTCTGTCCCTTCCCCTGCCACCTCTCTCTCAAAATAAATAAAATTAAAGAGAAAACTGACAAACTAAAATTAAAATGGAAATTCAAAGAACCCAGAGTAACCTGATCTATAATAAAAAAAAGCACAAATTAAGAAAACTAACAGTCTGATTATAAGACATTAAAAACCCACAATAAATAAGGTAATGTAATGTTGGCATGAAGATAAACAAATTGGTTAATGGCACATAATGGAGAGCCTAGAAATAGGTCTAATTATATATGTGCAGCTGATTTTTGACAAATGAGCCGACAAGTATTAGAAAAAGGCTATTTGCAATAAAGAGTACTAGAAAAAGAAATTGGGTTTATACCTTGCACCAAATACCAAAATCAGCTTAAAGTAGATCATAGACTTAAATAGAAAACCTATACCATAAACTACCTAGAATAAAACATAAGACAAAATGTGATCTTGAGTAAAGCAGACATGCATAAGATAGGACATCAAAAGTATATACTGATATCTATCTTTATCTATTTACCTATCTATATAAGACATATGATAAAAGAATGAAAAGACAATTGATAAACTAGATAAATTATTTTCAAACCATATTTCTCAAAAATAGTTTGTTTTCAGAATACATATAAAAACCCCAGGCTCTGTAATAAGAAAACAGTCCAATTAATACTGGGGAATCCTTTAAATAGACATTTCACCAAAAAAGGTATGTGGAACCATATGATACTTGAAAATATGCTCAGCAACATTAGTCATTAGGGAAATATGAAAAAAAACCCACAACTAGATACTTTTTTACTCCCATTAAAATGGCAAAAATAAAAAAGACCAATCATACCAAGTGTTGACATGGATATAAAGGAACTTGAACTCTTATAGCTTGCTGGTGGGAATGTGTAATTGGACAATCACTTTGCAAAACAGTTAAACATACATTTACCATATGATGCAACCATTCTACTCCTTGACATTTAACCAAGAGAATAGAAAGCATAAGTTTGTACAAAGGCTCAATGAATGTTCATAGCAACTTCATTTGTCATAACCAAATTCTGGAGACATAGAGACATAAATGTCTCTCAACAGACACAAGGTTTATAACCTCCCTGCCCCCCTCCCCGGCAACTGTGGCATATTCATACAATGCAATAATACTTGGCAATAAAAAAGAATAAATAAACTGTTGGTACATGCTCTGATATGGATAAACTGAAAGATAATTATGCTAAATGAAAATAGCTAGACAAAAAAAGGCACATGTTATATACTATTCTATTTGTAAAATTTCTAGGCATACAAAGTAATCTATAATATCAGACCTCAGATAAAGACATGGAAGGCAGAGAGGCCTGTTGAGGAGGGATTACAAAATAGAAAGAGGGACTTTTCCAGAGAGTGGTAATGTCAACTACCTTGATTTTTCTGATGAATTCATACCATATGTTTCTTTCAAAGCATATTATATATATTTTTTACTCTAAACAGTCATAGGTTTTATATGTCAATTCTGTCTGAATAATAAAGTTACAATTATTTACACTTAAGCAAAAATATGATATTTGATAACCTTTAAATCTTTTTCTTCTATTATTTCACATTATTCTTACTTGTAATATTGTTTAATTAAGATCTCTTAGATCTCAGTCTTAAGAAACCAATATCTGCCTAACAATGATACACACATGTCACTAGTTAAAGACGTATTAAATTTTAAAAAATGCAAAAAATGTGGACTTCCAGAAAACAGTTATTTGTGATGTCAATTATCCTAAATTGAAGTGACAAAATATATGTACTAGAAGAGCAAACATCATTTGGGGTCTTTAAATATTAATTTGAATATAAAAAAAGGAAAAAAAACAAAAATATGATTGCTAATATCAAAGAAAAACTAATAATACTTTGTAATTGCATCCAAGTGTAGATTTAATTTGTTAGGTTTTCAAGACAATGATTTATGCTTTTCTCCTACAATAAAAGCTAAAAAAAAGAGAAAATTGCACTTTTTAATCAAACTATGTGCACTAATCAATTCAAGCAATGCATATGGAAGTTCTTTTTATGCTGAAAATAAGTGTGCACAGAAGTTTATTTTCTGAATTACTTTTAAGAGTGCTTCACACATAGGTGTTGACTTTAAAAACAGTTATTGACTGGATTTGATAGATTACTAACTCTACACATGAATCCACAAGATTTGATAACATCGTCTACGTTTTAAGTTGATTGCTTTAACATTTTCTAATTATGTATTAATCTTTCAATTTAGTTTACAGGTTCAGGTGAAATTTAAAATGTGATGAATGGTGTAGCAAAATACTAACTAATCTCTAATTGTACTCTTCTTTACTTGGATCTATTTTAACATCTGTAAAGCTTCATTAAATCTATGCTGTCATCTGTTCCTAGAGGCCCGACCATTGAGGGCTGACGATGTATAATTTATTAAGGGTTCAGTTAAGAACTTTGATTCCCAAGTTCTGGCTTCTATTTTGTGCTGCTTTTTGGGAAAAGAAGGAGCTATTGCTTACTACATTAAAAATAGAAAAGTATCTTGAAAAATTTAATGACAGAAAAAACACAAAGTTGAGAAAGTGGAATTATAGACAGATATACATATTTAATCAAACAATGAAACTAACAAGCATTATATATTTTCCCTGTATGTAAATTAATTTCAAAACAAATTGGAACAATTTCCAAAAATTTTATATTTTTTTAGTAAATCTTTATAGAATGGTTATTATATTTATTTATTTTTTTTACTTTTGAGATATTGGTGATAACAAAAAATGTTATAAATAAAGATATCTTGGGATGCCTGGATGCCTCAGCCAGTTGAGTGTAGGACTTTTGACTTTGGCTCAGGTCATGATCTTACAGTTTGCGAGTTTGAGCCCCACGTCGGGCTCTGCACTGACAGTGTGGAGCCTGCTTGGCTCTTTCTCTGCCCCTCTCCAACTCGTGGTGTGTGTGCATGTGTGTGCATGCTCTCTCTCAAAAATAAATAAAAATTTAAAAAAAATAAAAAAGACATCTTAACTGTGATGTTTATATGGGTCAGGTGTTGCATTATTAATTTATTAACTTCTCAACAAACCATGTTGTTGATATTCTTGTTTGGTTTTTTGTTTCTTTTTGTAGATAACATTAAACTGTAATTATCTTAATGTTAATAGCTAATAAGTGCTAAGAACTGAGATTTGAACCCAGGTCTCAGGTCTCTGACACCAGAGACCATGTTTAGGCATATATTATCTGTCCCAAATTAGGGAAAAAATGGTCTTGTCCCAAATTGCCTGCCCTGGCAGGCATTGTGTCTGTCCCAAAACCTAAAGAGAAGCTTTGATGGAGTGCCTGAACATGAAATGAGTGCGAGTGATATGTGCTTATTAATGTCCTGGCCGAGAGGGATTTGGAGATGAAGACTTATTTGATGGCAGAAATGAGTTCCTATCTCCACAGAAATCACCATTCTTAGCACCACAGAGACACGTTTATGTATTTCAAAATATATACATCATGTTTATTCTGAGGCAATGCTTAACTCTCAGTAAATATTTGTTACCTAAATCTGATTTGTGAAAAATTAGTCAGCAAGAAGGTGAAGCAGTGAAAGCAACAGATTTATTCAAGGATCTACTTAGGACACACAGGGTACATTCCATATGTTAGAACTGTCTCAAGTGCAAGCCCTAACTATAAAGGCACCTGGTAAATCTACACCCTGTTTGGGTCAATTCCCAGCATTATAACTATACTAAGGAATACCAGTGGAAAATTCCATTCTACTTATAATCTCAATTTAAGTTATGACCGTTTTGGTATATGTGTTTTATCTACAAATTTTAGTTAACTTTTGTTTCAAATACCATATACAAAGAAAATTTCTTGTAAACAATTTAGCATAAAGTTCTAAAAAATAACGATATTTTCTTACATAATGACAAATATGACATCATTTGTAATTAATAAAATTATTATTTATTATCAGGTAAAACTTTGTCTAAATAGAAATAGCTCTGTCTCCAAATATATGTTTACAGTTTTGTTGTTCAAAGAGCATCCTAACAGAGTCCAAAATTGAACTTGAGATGGTCTCTTAAACTTTTAAGAAAATACAATTTAACATTAAGTAAATAACTGAATAAATAAGCAATCTTAAATGAAATAAATAGATCATGACACAAACTCAGTAATTATGTTTAACATTATAATCTGAAACTTCATATCAGAAAAGTTTCAGTTCCAGGAGGATTTTGGAATCATCCCCTCCACCCCCACCTCTAACTATCAGATCAAGAGCCTGAGGCCCAGAAAAGGTATGTTAATTACTCAAGGTGATCCACGTAATAGGGGTCAAACTACCAGTAAAGCTTAGCCCTGTGGACCCTCATTGAAGATTTCTGACACTATTCAGCTGAAATTTTATCACCAGTGATTGAAGTATGGGGCACTATATAGTATTAAGATATTTTGCTCAGAACATAAATATTCCATTTAAGACAATTTCAACATATGATTGAGAAAATAACTAAACATAATCTACCATAAATGACTGGCAACATACTATCTAATAACAGCTTCTATTGAGGGGTGCTGAATTTTATTTTTGAAATTTTATTTTTCATGATTTAATTTAAAGTAAAAGAAGACTTTTCAGAATCAGGCCATCAATCAAATCTTTGTTGTTGCTGTTGTTGTTGTTGTTGTTGTTGTTGTTGTTGTTGTTGTTAAAAAGGATCTCTGATATGGTTATGAGATACTCAATTGTCCCAATGAGACAATCCACTTCAGACTAGCTTCATCATTTACATAGTGGAAAAGAATAGTCAGAAGATAATCAAATAAATTGCCTACTTCTACAATGATCAGAAAATCTCAGTATTGATAGTTTTAAGAAAAATTGGTAGGATTTTATGTGTTGGACCAGGCGAACATGAAAATAATAAAGTTATGACAAATACATACAAATGTTGTTTCTTGACACTTCATTATTTTCAAAACTTCTGCAATAAGAAAAAATGATTGAATGTATTTGAATTGTAATATCTTTACATAATGTACTATGTTATTTATCAAATAAACTTTGTCTTTGTCACTTGTAAGGCAGTTTTATCTCCACCCAACATTTAAAATCATACATCAGTGGAATGAATGAAGAACCTGGTTAATTTCCCATATCAAGGCCATCTTTTTTTTTTTTTTTTAATTTACTTAGTCTTTAAACAACAGATTTAATGTCTGAGTATGACTGCATTAAGCAACAGTTTGACAGGAAGCCTCAAAACTTAAAGATCTTATGTTTTGGCTTGGTATTGCATCAGTGGATTTACTGGTGCCCAGGAGTTACATTAAATCAGAACTAAATGGCCATTTGTTAGTAGATATGTCTTCAGCTCGGCACAATGGCTTTTCTTGTCCTTGTAGAGCAGGCTTAATAAATAAAACCTACACTCATGCTAAAATCGGTCCCAAACTTTATTTTACCTTCTTATAAAACAATCTGGAAACACCATTTTTGCAGTAATATTGAAATAGATGACATTCTTCTGTAGTATATTCTAGCTTAAAACAAGTGAAGCTATATCAAAAGAGGTTCTAAAACATTTTTATATGCACATATATATTCCTGGATTTGAATCCCAAAACAAATGTGCCCAGAAACAATTTATTTTTCTGAGCTAAAATAGAAACCACAACAATGGGGAAGATAAAAAGAATAGATGCTCAACAGGCCAGTCATGATAAAAGAGAAAGTTCCAAAATTATATCCAGAAAACCAAAGCGTGAATGTCCACCTGATCCAGACTGAGTTGTTTAATATACCACCTTAAGAAAAAGGGGATATTAATACTTATCTTAGAACATTGAAAACACTCAGCAAGATGACAAATGTACATTGCAGTGCCTTGCTAAGCACCTGATATTGTCATTATGCAAAAAAAAACAAAAACAAACAAACAAACAAAAAACCTCATGACATTGAATAGCATGATTTGAGATAGATCACAAGCCCCTATTTAAACATTCCCCACAACACATAAAAACACATCACAGAGGCTCCTGTGTAGCTAGCTCCATTTGTTCAGCGTCTGATTCTTGATTTCTGCTCAGGTCATGATCTCATGGTTTGTGGGATCTAGCCCCACTTGGGGCTCTGCACTGTCAGTGTGGAGCCTCTTTGAGATTCTCTTCCTCCCTTTTTCTCTGCCCCTCCCCCACGCGTAGGTGCTCTTGCTCCCTCAAAATACATAAACATTAAAAAAAAATCACATATTGGGGCGCCTGGGTGGCGCAGTCGGTTGGGCGTCCGACTTCAGCCAGGTCACGATCTCGCGGTCCGTGAGTTCGAGCCCCGCGTCAGGCTCTGGGCTGATGGCTCGGAGCCTGGAGCCTGTTTCGGATTCTGTGTCTCCCTCTCTCTCTGCCCCTCCCCCGTTCACGCTCTGTCTCTCTCTGTCCCAAAAATAAGTAAAAAATAAATAAATAAATAAATAAAATAAAAAAAAAATCACATATAAAGCACATTGGAAACCTGATGGCCCTATTGTAGAACAGACATTCTCAGTATTTGAGTTATCACTTGATTCTGCATCTTAATGGCAATATGAAATCAAAGTTCAGAAGGGAGTAAAAGGTCATTCATAAATCAACCACAAATGTTATCATCACTTCTGGTTGACAGATGACAAGAGCTTAAGAAAAGAAGCACATGGTCATATTTAGATGTTGTGATTGTGATTGTCCTATAGCCAGAGAATGACTACCAACATTTAAGAAAGGTGAAACAGCAGTATATGGAATTATGAACAATATCCATAGGTTCACAGTAGTGGTGCTAAATATAAAAGGTGGTAGGTAGGGCCAAAGGACAGGTGCTTACTACATAGATTGGCCTTGAGTTAATTCTATAAAGTATCAAATTAGAGACATAGCAGTTAAGTTAGGAGATGTGCATAGAGGCCATATTGTGCGTTTATAAATCTGCCTTATAAGAATTCCCTCTCATATTCCACAAACTTTATTCAGGTGACTATTCATTATTTGTGCATACCAATTATCACATACTGTAATTAGGAAACCACTTGCAAACACAGCTGTGCTTTCCAAACGATCCACTTTTCAGTATGATTTTCTTCCTATCCCTTTGTTGTTCTTATTTCTTTAAAACCCCTTTTAGTCACAGATCTATTAAGAATTTGATGAAAGGTATGTAAACTCTAGACAGAAAACAATGTATAAAGAAACAAAAGATTGTGCACATGCTTTTGAAATAGAATTCTAGTCTTTTACTTGAAGGAAAGCAGAAGTAACAATGTGAAGCAGATAATCATGAATCCAGAATTAGAAAGAAACCAATAATTCAAAATACCAGACTACCTCAACCATGGCACATCTGTGTGAACAAAACTCTATGCGGAACACCCCTATATCCCTGATAGTCAAGAGCAAAGGGCTGGTGTTAGAAGGACCCAAAACCAATCTAGGTTTAACTTCCTCATCAATAAAATGGAGATAATAAAATTGTATTTTTCTAAATATTAAATGCAATTATGTATTCCAATCCCTTAGTAACCGGCTTAGAGAGGGCATATAGTAATTTACATGCATAAAGTGAAAATATCCAGCATTTGGGAATTTTTCTTGAATTAAGGAAATATCACATGGTGGGTTAACCAAACTAACTCTATACCTGGAAGCTCAGCTCTTTTTCTTTAGCTCACTTCAGCCCCTGACATCTTTCCTGCTTTCTCCTTATTTCCTCGTCCAGTGGATCCCTGCCCATCACAGCCCATGCCTTCACCTCAGTGCCTTCCCAAACATCCAGCCTAACAATTTATTCACATAACATACTAGTTCATGCTAATGAGTTGACTCAAGATGTTCCTTCCTCACCTCTAACCAAACCTCTGTTCTGATGCTTCTTTGTGTGTTTTAGGAGACACAGTCTATTAAACTCACGCTTCTCCAGTTTTATTCAATTCAGTTAATGTTTACTAATCTGTCCTATGCTAAGTAATGTGCAAATGTTTACCCGCAGGGAGGTAGAAAGGTGGAATATAAATTCAAAAATTTAAGGGTACTCTCTTCAATACAGTCAGTTAAAGACAGTTGTGAAGATAGCAGATTCTGTAGGAAGGAACTGGCATACCGTCAGAGGTGGGTCAAAGATACGTTTTTTGGGAAAAGGAAAATTCTAGTAGTTGAAGTCCCAGTATGTAGGCTTTATGACTTCACAATAATAGCTAGAGGCTGGTAGATAATTAGTAAAAGGAACAAATAATTTTAATTAAAATCAAAAGTAAAATATTTAGAAACAAAATGAGAAAATTTGCAATGAACTCAAACAGATATTATACTTCAAAAGATTCATTTATTTTTATTGACTAGATAATTCTTTCACTTTATCTTCTGAAAAAATATAATTATTTATCTATAAGCATACACCAAATACTTTCTCTTTGGTTTAAGTAAATTAAACTATAAAAATGCATGATCACTGGGGCTCCTGGGTGGCTCAGTCAGTTGAGCGTCTGACTTCAGCTCAGGTCACGATCTCATAGCTCATGGGTTCAAGCCCATGGCAGGCTCTGTGCTGACAGCCCAAAGCCTGGAGCCTGCTTCAGATTCTGTGTCTCCCTCTCTCTCTGTCCTTCCCCTGCTCGTTCTCTCTCTCTCTCTCAAAAATAAAATAAAAATATTTAAATGTGTGGTCACTGAATGATAAAATGTATATGAGGTTTTTTTTTTTTTTCAAGTTAAAACTTTTGGTGAGATTTTAAATATTGAACTGATAGATTCCATTCTGACTGTATGAAGGTTATTTCTTCAATGAGACATGTTTCAAATAGATGACACCATTAAGTAAGAAAAAGGGGTAAGTAGTTGACTGTAAGTAACATAAATAATGTCATTCATCAACAAATGTACAAGAAACACGGAAGTACGCAATCGTGTTCTTCCTTATAAACTGCCAGCCTGATTCTACTCCCAGAAGATAGAAGATGCTTATAAATCTACTGGTTACATGACGAGAGAACAGCGTTCATCTGAGAGATTTGAGCACAAACTCTCTTTGCCATGAACTCTAACGTCCAAGAAGTGGCAGCAGAAGCGATGAAAATGTTGAGGGCCACTTTTCGAGCACTGTAGTCCTTGATGTTCTTTTTTAGGATTGCTTCTTTTTGAAACATAAAACACACATCTCAACATTGGCAACTACAAATCTGAGTTTTTATCTGTGCAAACTAAACACACATGAGCATCAATCCCAGTGACCTTTTGCAGGTAGAGACCCCGGGCCTATTGTTCGGCCTCTTATGATGACATTTTACTCCTCTGTGCTTAAGAATGTAAGTGGAAGCAAATGTTGACCTTCATATAATCACATGGTATCTTTGTTTTAACTACCATTTTATTTTATTTTTAAATAGCGATGTGCTTTAATTCAGAGTAACAGATGAAGAGGTATGTCACTATTTACAATTGAAAATTATTTCCTGTTTCTGTGTATAACTGTTAAACTGCTCTTATAAAATATTCAGAATCTCCATTAGAAATGAAATTATAGAGCAGTTATAACATTCAGGCAGTTGAAATAATTATCAAAAGAGAAAGAATAAAAGGTCTCATAAAGTAAGGGTACTAACTAATCTAAATTGGATTCTCAGTTTTACATCACAGAAGCTGAGTTGTGAATGTAGGTAAGTGAATCATGTTAACCAAACTTCTAAAACATTGATTTATACACCAGAATGTTTTGTTTTATAACTGTGAATACGGGGTGTATATTTCTAGTTACCAAAATGAGTCAATTTGTTTTCTATAACACTATCATCTCAAATCTGAGATATCAAAAAACAAACAAACAGACTTAGAATTATAAGTAGTTATGTATGTGTGAAGTCAGGACAAAGTTTAACAGTTTTACCTGCTATTTGAGCCCATCTATGGTAAAGCTAGAAGAAGTTTTAAGGGCAATGCTAATCAGAAATAGCAGCTGAATAAATACTTAAATGATTTTTGAAAATTTTTAAATGTGTATTTACTTTTGAAAAGGAGAGAAAGAGTGCATGCATGAGCATAGAGGGGCAGAGGGAAGGAGATACAGTATCTGAAACAGTCTCCAGGCTCTGAGCTGTCAGCAAAGAGCCCGACACGGGGCTGGTCCTCAAGAACTGGGAGATCATGACCTGAGCCAAAATTGAATGCTTAACCGACTGAGCCACCCAGACATCCCAATACTTAAAAGATCTTACAACCCACTTCCAATATGTGTTATTACTCAACAAAATCTTCTATTATTAGAACACTTCCATATAACGAACATGTTTTCATTACAGACTAAATTGTTATTAATTACACCACAATTGTTGCTGCTTTTCCCTACAGGTATACGTTAAATCTCTCAGAAGATTGAAGAAGAAACTTAAGTGTAATCACAAATGTGAATCACTTTATGTTTGCTTGTTTGTTTGTTTTTTATGCTTCAGAAGTTTTTCATAAGTGGTTAATCTTACCTACTCTATGTTAAATGCTTTTATTTTTAGTTTCTGATATAATTTCTTTGTTGTCTTAAGTTTTGTTTTTTTAATGTTTATTTATTTATTTATTTTGAGAGAAATAGAGAGGAGAGCGGGTCAGGGACACAGAGGGAGTTAGAGAATCCCAAGCAGCCTCTGCACTGTCATCTCAGAGCCAGACACAGGACTCAGTCTCATGAACCATGAGATCTTGACCTGAGCCTAAACCAATAGGAGGATGCTTTCCTGACAGCCACCCAGGCATCCCTTTAGGTTTATTTAAATTCATATTAGTTAACCTATAGTGTCTGTCTAGAGTCGTAAAAAAATCATGCCAGTTTGATTTTATCCACAGTTCTTCTGGAAAGTAATAATCATATGTATATCATAAGGTAATTTTGAGGAGTAGATAAGTTTACAAACACCAGTAACTTACTGAGTGCACTCAATATTAGCCATATGTAATATGTAGTCATATTAATGAAAAAAGACTTATATAGTCTATTATATGCTGCCATGTAGAAATTTATACAATTTATTTGATTTCTTTATACGATCATATGAAGAATCCTTATTAGACTAAGAAAGATTGATAGAAACAAATGAACAAAATCTAGTATTGGGAAAGTACAGCAGAGGCATCATAGTTTTATCTCATATAAATTATGTGAAATAGCATTTATTGAAATTTATAGGATAGAAATATATTAGTACTCACATTTCGAGAAAAGGGAAGGGTAAATATTAAATATTTTCATCCAGTAAACATGTGTTATGCGACTTTCACACAATTATGAAAAATAATCATAACCTTGAAAATCATATGAGGTAGATTTTGAGTATCAATATGTATAAATTATGTACTCACATTCATTTCATCTAAAAACAGAGAAAATGTTTGATTGTTTATCCAAGTGAATAATTTCTCAAAATTATGAAATATCTATTAACTATTTTATAACTTACAGTGCAGAGTTTGTGGTTCTACTCCATTACACATTCAACAGGCAGAACTTGAATCCTACTCCACAGACAATTCAAACATTAATTTAAAATGGACATAAGCCAGGGCACCTGGGTGGCTCTGTCACATAGCGTTCAATTTGGCTCAAGTCATGGTCTCACAGTTGATGAGCTTGAGCCCCGAGTTAGGCGCTGTGCTGACAGCTCAGAGCCTGGAGCCTACTTTGGATTCTGTGTCTCCCTCTCTCTCTGCTTCTCCCCCACTCAGGCTCGGGCTCTCTCTTTCTTGCAAAAATAAATAAACATTAAATAATAATAATAATCTAAAAATAAATAATAAATAAAATGGACATGTGCCTTGCTGAAAATCATGTTTCTCAAAAAATTTTGATGAGAGATGTCCTGGTATAAGTTATAGAAGGCAAGTGGAATATGAACATTCTTCCAAAATGTAAGCTCTTTATGAAGGACCCTTGCTGGTTGGAAACGGGAGATGGAAAAGAAAGAAAGAAAGAAAGAAAGAAAGAAAGAAAGAAAGAAAGAAAG
>NW_024412377.1:15781396-15796893 GCF_014898765.1 Herpailurus yagouaroundi
AAGAAAGAAAGAAAGAAAGAAAGAAAGAAAGAAAGAAAGAAAGAAAGGAAGGAAGGAAGGAAGGAAGGAAGGAAGGAAGGAAGGAAGAAAAAAGGATGTAGATGAAGAAGAAAATTATAAATATATCCAATGTGTGGAAATTTTTTCCTTTTTAAAGGATATTAACCTCTATATTAAAGTCTATCTTGATTCATTCAATTCAAATATTATCTTGATATTTAAATGCTTAAATGTTATATTTTATAATATATTTTCCAGAATAACTTGTAAGACTCAAAATGTAACTGAGATTTAACATAGAATCAATGTAAAGATATAATTAGAGTTTAATTGGCAAAGAAACTCAGTGTAAAATCTCTTCTTCCAGCTCTCTTTTCTCCTTTCTGTTTTTTTTTCTTTTTAATATAAGTTGCAATAATGTGTAAATCTGAAAAAGACTTAGATGAAATTCACTTGATGAACATAATCATATTCCCCCTCTTTACACTGGATAGATCTATGTTTAAATCTGACCTAAAGTCATGGAAATTTGAACTAATACTAAAAGTCTAATTAAGCACATGGGGCCCCTGGGTGACTCAATTGGTTAAGCCTCTGAATCTTGACTTTGGCCTGGGTCATGACCTCATGGTTCGTGAGTTTGAGCCCTATTGTGGGCTCTGTGCTGAAGGTGTGGAACCTGCTTTGATTCCCTCTCCCTCCCTCTCTCTTTGCCTGTCCCCTGCTTGCTCTCTCTCTCTCAAAATAAATAAGTAAACTTCAGAGAAAAAAAAGCATTATCTTATAAGATGATAAAATTTGAGAGATCCTACTGGCTGTCACATAAGGCTTCCCTAAAGTGTGCTAGGGATTTTAGCTCTCACATGCAACAGAAATGATTCAGTGATTCACAAGTACCTACAATTTTTTTTTTTAATTTTTTAATGTTTATTTATTTTTGAGAGACAGAGAGAGACAGAGCACGAGTGGGGAAGGAACAGAGAGAAAGGGAAACACAGAATCTGAAGCAGGCTCCAGGCTCTGAGCTGTCAGCACAGAGCTCGATTTAGGGCTCAAACTCACGGGCCCTGTGATCATGACCTGAGCCAAAATAGGCGATTAACGGAAGGAGCCACCCAGGCGCCCCTCAAGCACCTACAATTTTAAGGATGGTACTGTAAAATATAAACACAATAACCAATTTAATAATAAATTATGTATTCATATTTCAATTTTCAAAGGTATTTATGTTTAATTACATCCTGGGGAATGAAAATTGATATAAACTTTTGCACACAAACACACCCACTCACACTAACCCACTGTTTTTCCTGAAATGATGAATATGCTCATGATGATAAGTAGTCTTATTTAGTTAGAATAAAGTAACTTATTTATTATTAAATTAATTAAGCTGTGTATGCCACAAAGCCTTTCAAATATTGTCTCTATATCTTGTTTGTGTGTGTGTGTGTGTGTGTGTGTGTGTATGTGTGTGTGGTTTGTTTTAGTCCCACATGGTTTTGCATCCAAAAAGACATTTTCAAGAACAAAGTTGCATGCACTACAAATAAATTCCGAATCTACGTGATAGGAAATCTCACCCTTGGCAAGAGTTTCCAACATGATCAAGGGTTTAGGGTCCTTAAAGGGTATTCAGGGCACATCAGGAGGTGGGGATGAGGCAGCAGGTATCCAACACTTGAAAACTGTGTTGCCCTATGTCCTTGTTTGATTTGAGTGGAACACAATCTGCTTTTGATTTTGTTTGTTTTTATTTTCTGTATATTAACACAAGATTAGATCTGTATTTAGAGTTCTCTTTCTAAAATAGCAAGTACGTCACATAAAACAATAGAATATGACTGAAAGCATTGAGTGTTCCAATAGATCAGCATTTTTAAACCTTTCTATTAATATAAAAGAGCAGGATTGAAACAGACATGCGCACTTACCAAAGAAGCCAGGCAGTTGTACAGAATGTGTGTGATGAACTGTACTTTATGCAAAATAAACTAATATACTACTTTTGATTTCATAGCTTGTATCCTAACATTTCATCTTTTCATAAGAAATTTAACTATTCAAGAAGGAGTTCGTCATAATGCAAGGCAGTTTTAGATCAGATGCCATTCATTAGTCAGTCACCAAAATTGTAGAAGGTGTAGTTTTATCTACTATTTATGAAATTTTCCAGTATCTATACCTGTTACTTATTATTCGAATAGAGTTATCATTGTAAACCTTATCTATCAAACAAACACAGATAAATGATAGAATAGCCAGAAACAGTTAAATCTCAAGACTCTGACATTTAAAGATGTCATAAAACACAAATTCAGAGTTCATTGGGAAAGAGATCTGCATCTGGTGACAAGCCCAAACAATTAATGAAACAATCTGACTTCTCTACGTGTATATATTTCAAGCACACCCATATACAAAATTACATTATTAAAATTTTTTTTTCTGTTTATTTATTATTGAGAGACAGAGAGAGATAGAGCATGAGCAGGGGAGGGGCAGAGAGAGGAGGAGACACAGAATCCGAAGCAGGCTCCAGGCTCCAAGCTGTCCGCACAGAGCCCGATGTGGGGCTCGAACTCACAAACTGTGAGATGATGACCTGAGATGAAGTCAGACACTCAACTGACTGAGCCACCCAGGTTCCCCCCAAATTATATTTAAAAATAGGTTTTTAAATAGTTTCTTAAAATATGGAAACCTAGCCATATATTCATTGAGAACTCTTTTCTGAGCTTTCACCTTCTTAAAAGAAAATTTAGAAAAACACTTAACAAAAGTCAGCCAAATGTCAATGCACCTTTGCTGGTTCTATGACATTTGAAATGTGTGCCTATGAGAAAGAGTTCCAAAATTCCTTAGAGAAAATAGGAGATAGACAATAGTTTGTTTTAAAGAGAGATTTTTAAAACAAAGAAGAGAATTGCTAAGTCAACCCTCTGAATACATCAGGATAGCTATAAAGTTTTTTAAGAGAAACAGTATGACAACAATTTTGACATTTCTATAACATTTTCATATAACGAAATAATACAAAAAAATTTACCTTATAAGTCACTTCATGACTGTTTGGTGATATATTTTCTTATATACTACTGTGATTGTGTCCTGAAAGAAAAAAAATGAAAACTATTCAATATTCATATCCTATAAGTCATGCATAGTTATAAATAATACAAAGCACAATTATTACACATTTTTCCATACCAATCAAGAATCCAACTCATGAAAACAACATGGGGAAAGATGCACTTTTTGAAAAGTTAAAATATTGAGGGGCTTAAATTGCCAGATTTTTTTTAATTTTTAATTTAATTAATTAATTAATTAATTTACGCTTTTAGAGCATAGCCTTTTGAGACAGAGATCCCTATTAGAATCTCAACTCTGTAAAAAATTATTTTTTTTAATTGTTTAAGGTTTATTTATTTTTGAGAGAGAGAGAGTCAGAGCGGGAGGGTGGGATGGGAAGAAAGAGAGAGAGAGAGAAGCCCAGAATCTGAAGCAGTCTCAGGCTTTGAGCTGTCAACACAGAGTCTAATGCCGTGGTCAAACTCATGAACTATGAGATCATGATCTCAGCCGAAGTCAGACACTTAACTGAATGAGCCAACCAGGGGTCCCTCAACTCTCTAAAACATTTTTTTTTAATTAAAAAAATAGGACACTGGGTGGCTGAGTTGATTAAGCCTCCTCCTTCGGCTCAGGTCATAATCTCAAGGGTCATGAGTGCAAGCCCCCCATCTGGCTCTGTGCTGACAGTGTAGAGCCCACTTCAGATGCTCTGTCCCCTTCTCTCTCTGCCTGTCCCCTGCTCGCTCTCTCTCTCTCTCTCTCTCTCTCTCTCTCTCTCAAAAAACAAACAAATAAACATTTTTTCTTATAGTTAGCTAAAATTGCCTTAACAAAGTAGGTAAGTGACAATGTGGTTTGCTGTGATCTCTACTTTCTAAAATTGATCAAAATGACATTTAGAAAATCAAACAGAATCCTCAAATACTTTAGGAATAAGTTAACAGGAATAGATTATTCATTCACCAGTGATTTACTGAGTACCTATTAGATACCAAACTCTATTATTCATATTGGGGAGACAGCAGGGAACCAAGCAGCTGGTCATCTGCCCTCATGGAGAGTAAAATATATGCAGAACTAAGTAAATATATATTGTATGTTAGATCATCAAAAGTGCTAAAAAAGAAAAGTAGACTGGAAGGGATCATGAATTATTTGTATCAAGATCTATGGATCTATCAAAGCAAAAAGTCCCAAAGTCCTTTAGAGTATGTACTGCTCAGAGGCTTCACTCTCCCTAGGCGACCTACTCGAACATTCTCATGATTATACTCTGGAACTCTGATCTTTTCAATATGGCTTCTCTTAAAATTAGAGTAAGTGGAACCCAATGAGATTGATTTCTAAGTTTGGTTTTAGGAACTAGTTATGATACAATGTTCAGGTGCCTTGTTACCAGGGACTAGAATCACTCATTAACAGTGCAGGATGTATGGAAACACTGTAACTCATGCGTGCATGATTTGTGATCAGGATCAACAAGAATTTCCAAGGAACAGTTTTTAAGAATTGCATTAGAGTTTTCTACTAGAGGGAAACTCATATGTGGGCAAAAAGGGACCTATTTATGTCGAACTTACATGTTTTGCTAAAGTTAACATAGCCCTATTGGAAATGAGGCCCAAAGCATATGACTGATCAGTTCATCTCAGCTCCATTGCTAGCATAGAAAAAGCAGCTATCTCTTTCATGTGTATGGCCTAATGCAAATACTGGCTCTAATTGTCACACTGCCCCCCCCCCCCCCAATTTAACTGCTTAAAATCCGGCAAAAGAGTATGAATTTATAAGTGTTTTTAGCATATTGCAAACTACTGCATCAACCAGGAGATTTCACCAATGAATAAAACCCCATCTTCTGTGCCACATACATTTATTCACATTTAAGGGAAAAAGTCATTTAAACACCTTTTGGAAAGGAGTTATTATATTTTCCCCCTATTAAAAAAATATTTCACTTTCTAATTAAATCATACTGTCTTGTCTCTGTTTCAGCTATTTCTATGTACCTAACATATTAAATGCAACAGTTCTTTTAAGTGACAATTTCAGTAAGGATTCATTTGCATTTCTTAGCTCTCCCTACTCCTTTGATACAATTTTGTCAAATTCTATTGTTTTGGAGCAGTTTAGGGTTCACAGCAACACCAAAGGGAAGGTGGAGATTTCCCGTATATCACGTATCCACACACATTCATAGCCCCGTTATCAACATCTCCCACCAAAGTGGTACATTTGTTGAAATTTATGAACCTACATTGGCACATTACAATCACCCAAAGCCCGTAATTTACATACAGCTCACCCTTGGCATTGTATATTCTATGGGTTTGGACTAATGTTTGACATGCATCCATCATGACCGTACCATAGCCCCAACTAATTCATTTTCCTTCTTGTGAAAGCCAGCTAACCCAGACCTGGACCCCTGATTTAGAGAAACTATGAGATAACAAATAGATGTTTTAACACACTTTGTTCGTGGTAATTTGCTCATAGCAATAGAAAACTGATAAAACTACCCTCAAAGTGATATTAGGAATCAGTACATTTCTAATTCAGCTTTTTGACTTATATTGTTAAATGTAAATGCATTTATTTCAACAACTCCAAAAGATTTTATCCCATCTGGATTATCCTTTTGAGGATGTTAATAATTAACAATAGAACATTGTTTTCAATGTAAGATATTTTTAAATGTGCTTTTCACATTTAAAATAGGAAAAACATTTTCTTTTTCAGAAAAACAAAATGAGTTGAACAAATAGAGCATTCTCTATATAAAAATAAGGGCAATTTACTCAGAAATGCCTTTCTAGTCCATATGCATTGATCATTATAATTCATCCTTTACTTTAGTGTAGAAATGAACTATATTCCATAAAAAGAGTTTTCTAAAGAAAAACAGTCATATTCTGTGCTCTTGGGTTTGTACCTCCCAGCATGACAATGATAAAACCCAACATTTTGAACGAATCACATTGGAAAGTCATCAGCAATCTGAATCCACTACATAATATAATTAGGAGTGCAATGTATAAATAATCCTTTGCTCCTTGATACAAGGTGCTGCTCATTCATTAGTATAAGGGTCATTTGTAAGCCAATTTTGTTACTACCCTGAAACGACATTGTTGTTAAATTGTGATAAAGGGGAAACCATAAATTGGAAAAGAATTTTAATGGTCATTATCTTCATTAGCTAATGAGATGTGCTAATTATGTTCTTAAATGACAATGATTTAGTAACCCTGGTAAAGAGGGCTCACAGAGCAATAACTAAAGCAGTCCCCTTCAATGTGTTTTCACAATGTTGGAAGGAACATAATAACTAAGAGCCATAATTATGTTATGTATAATATTATTCATTAAAATGTCTATCTAAGTTATGTTAGATTTTATGTTGTTTTTCCCTATGATATATTCACATAATATCTAGGGTACTAAAAATGTGACAGAAAAAATTGCACTAAAGCTGTACTTCTGAAAGTGTGGTTCTTAGACCCCTGGTGATCCCTGAGACCCCATCAGATGTGCGAGGTTTAAACTATTTCCATAGTAATTAAATGTTATATATACTGTTTTTACTGTGTTGACAGATGGTAAAAAAAATTATAGGTAAAAATGCTGTATCCTAAACATAAATCAAGAAAATGCCTCTCAACTGTACTAAAACTTGTGACATTCTTTAACTCTATGTAGTTGCATGAAAAACAGGAAAAAAAATAGAAGAGAAAAAGAAGAAGGAAAAAAGAGAGGGCAAATGGCAGGTAGAGAAGGAAAAAATGTTTAGTTTCTCTTTAAAAAAGAAAACATACATATATATGTGTGTGTATATATATATATGTGTGCCCTTGTGTGTGTGTGTGTGTGTGTGTGTGTATATATATATAATTTTTATATTCTATGTGAAGAAATAGGAAACACACATGAAATACTTGTGCTGTGGTTTGAAGTATAATGATCGTCCATAGGAAAGTTTAAGTGTGGTTGCTTGAGTTTTTAGTTGTGAGCTAAACTAGGTGTTTTTAGTTTGTTTTCTGTTTTTGTTTGTTTGTTTTTTCATGGAATACCATTTTTGCTTGACATAGTAACAGCCAAATGTAGCTACTTAGATTTGGTCATTTCTAGACATTTCCTTGAATGTAAACAAAGGGAGCTGCTACCTCAAAGAAAAAAAGTAATAATGTTTTTGGCCAGGATTCATTATTTTAAGCAACAGTGAAAATTTTGGGAAGCTTGTGTGTATGTCCATGATTTTGACACAATGCCAAATCTTAAAGACTTCTCTGATAAGATTATTCATAATATTGGCAAATTTGCATTTTTTAATAATGAAATTTGTCAATATTTGAAAGTTCTGTATATATCAGCAAACCAATATTTCTCAAATGGCCAAAGCGTAATGTTACAAAACCATCCACAGGTGAAGTATTTTTGTATTGTTGAGTTTTGGTGTAGTATCAAAAAAGTCACAATTACCTGAAACAAAACAAAACAAAACAAAACATTAAAATGCTGCCTTTCTCAACCACATATCTAAGTGAGGTCAAGTTTTTCTTTCGTTTCCTTGTTTTTGTTTTGTCTTGTTTTATCCTACACTTCAACTAAGCAGCATATCATAATAGATTGAGTGAGGAAGCAGATAAAATAATCCATTTGCCTTGTATTAAGCTAAACATTAAATTTAAAAAGAAGTAAAATAATGCTAGATTTATTGTTAATTTAAAAAAAACAATTTTTAAAAATATCTCAGTTTTTTTTATTCCTAAAATATCAAATATTGACTTATATAAGTCATATAAACAAAATTGGGACTTCAATTTTAAGACTTTAAGGGGTATTGCCTCGTGGTAATTGACAGTGAGTAGATATGTTTATCACTTGATGAAAAAAGTATGAAAGAGGAAAATAACATAGTTATGAATGTGATTTTAATCTACCTGAACATTAAATTAAATGAGTTCAATTGTGAAAGGCATCGGTCATTAGAAGTACAGTACATATTTTACAATATGAAAGAAACTGCATTTGCCTCTCTGCTGGAAGTTGATATCACTTGGATAGTACAAACAAAATTTTGATTTCATACATCCCTTCAAAGTTAACTGCAAAAATCCTGCTTCAATGGCAGGATTAGCCCAACCTACAATATTTTAAATTAAATTGAAATCGTTTAAGGTAAATAAAGGAAAAAAAACACAATAGTTTAAAATTAATGCTTAAAATCATTACAAAAACTTTGGAATAAATTGAATAAGAGGACAATATTAATTACATTACATAAGCTATTTCATCCAAACAATACTGTTGTTAGTACTCCATAAGCAATATCAGTGATCTTATTTGTGAGATCTAGAAACATATATGTAATTATTTCTAAAACTAGGAAAATATTTTACCAAATTTTTTATGTTAATATTTAATGTTAAATGAAATGCAAGTAAGTAGGAAAAGTAGTGAGAAAAAGATATTGTCTTCAAGTATTCTTCAAGTATTTGATTTTTAATGTAATTCAACTGGGAATTAATTTTTATGTCTTACCACAAAAGTTACAATGGCTGCTCTGTTGGCGATATGTACTAAACATAATTGCATACAGAAATAGAATTCTTTTTCCAAAATGTGGCCAGCTAGATTCCCACACAAAGCAATTCAAATGCTGGGGAGAATATTAGCATAAAATAAAAAATGAACCCATGAGCTGATACCAAGTTATGAAATACTCAGACTAGAGGGTGAACCACATAGGAATCCAGGAGGCATTTGCTGATCCCAGTATACCAGCACATTAATATGTGTGAACACATGCAGATGAAGTCTCATGAGGAGAAACCCAATAAGAAACAAATAGATAACAAAACAATAACATAAATCATACACACACACACACACACACACACACAATCAGAAAACCTGAGATATAAAGGTTGTAATTTCAGAATAATGTTGAATTAGAAATATGACAACTCTGAGGCACCTGGGTGGCTCAGTCAGTTAAGCAGCTGACTTCAGCTCAGGTCATGACCTCATGGTCCCTGGGTTCGAGCCCCCCCCCCCTCCGTCGGGCTCTATGCTGACAGCTCGGAGCCTGGAGCCTGCTTCAGATTCTGTGTCTCCCTCTCCCTCTGCCCCTCCCCTGCTGGTGCTCTGTCTCTCTCTGTCTCTCAAAAATAAATAAAAATGTTAAAAAAGAAAAAAAGAAATCTAATGATTCCTGGGGGACCTGGGTGGCTCAGTGGGTTAAGCATCTGACTCTTGATTTCAGCTCAAGTTATGATCTCATGATTCGTGAGGGGGTGGGGCTCTGCACTGAAAGTGAGGAGCCTGCTTGGGATTCTCTCTCTCCCTCTCTCTTTGCCCCTCCCCCGCACGCAGGAACTCTGTCTTAAAATAAATAAAACTTAAAAAAAAAAGATGAAATATAAGAACTCCTGCTCCTAAAACACTGCCAGGAGAATAGAGGAAAAAAAGATAATTTCTAATGAGAATTTATAACAATAAATATGTCCAAATTCCCAATATTAGCTGCGATATTTTGTCAAATCCCATATCAAATAGTGTACATAATTTAGCATCAAATAAGTAGAAGTAATTACTTAGCTAAATTTCAAAAATTATCATATAGGATTGAAAAAGTTAGCTGAAAACTGTTTAGAAGAATCACCTAGGGGCGCCGGGGTGGCTCAGTCTTTTAAGCATCCAACTTTGTCTCAGGTCATGATTTGGGGGGTCATGGGTTCAAGCCCTTCATCAAGCTGTCTACTGTCAGCACAGAGCCTGCTTGAAATTTGCTGCCTCCCTCTCTCTCTCTCTCTCTGCCTCTCTCCTGCTCATGCATGTGGGCGTATGCACTCGCACTTTCTTTGTTTCAAAAATAAGCAAACATTAAAAAAAAAAGAAGAGTCACTTAAGACTGAGAAAAGATCAAACATAAAGCAAATATTGACCAAAAATAAGCTGATGTGTTGCTATATTTATACCACAGAGAGTTTTTAGGAGAAAAGAAGAAAGGTTTTCTTGATGTTAACCAAATTTAGCCATGATGTTTCGAGTAACCAGAAAGAAAAATGACAGGATTAAATTTGTACTTCCCTATATATAAGGTTTTCTATCTCCCCATCCTTGAAAAAGAAAAGATTGAGTTTTGTAAAGATATCTCTCCCTAAAATTCAGCAATAGCTTCAACAAAATCCAAAATCACTTCAGCACTTTGACAAGCCACTTTTGAAACGTGTACAGGTATGCAAGGATTCAAATATAGTCAAAACACATCTCAACAAGAGTGTTAAGTAGGTCAAATTTCTTCTAGACAACAAAGATAATTTTAGCATTACAATAGTTATGTCAACGCAGGACTGACATCAAGAAAGACAAGTAGACTAACAAAACAGGGAACCAAGAACAAAAATGAAGCATATCTGAATACCTGATGACAGGAATAATATTAGCAAAACAAGATGATCTTTTCCATAAATATTGTTTGGCTAATTAGTTAAACATACAAGAAAAAAAATAAATATATCCTTGTATAATACAGCAGAAAGTCTGTAATTCTAGGTGGATGAAATCATGTACTCTTAAAGGACAACTGTGGAAAACAAAATAGGTGAATATATTAACGATTTTTGAAATAGTAGTAGGAAACAGGTGCAGACACTGGGTAGGCACACAGTATGAAGCTTCCTCAAAAAATTAAAAATAGAATTACTATATGGTCCAGTAATTTCACTACTGGGTATTTACCCAGAAAAAATGAAAGCACTAGATCAAAAAGATATGCCTATAATTTTTGCAGTGTTATTTATACCCAAGATATGGAGGCAACCTAGGTTTCCATATACAGATAACTGGATAAAAGAATATGGAGGAATATTACTCAGCCATGAAAAGAGTGAGATCTTGTCATTTGCAACATCATGGATTGGCATAGAGGGTATTGATGCAAAGTGAAATATGTCAATCAGAGAAAGACAAAGGGCATGAAATTTTACTCATACGTAGAATTTTAATATTGTACACCTGAAACTAATATAACATTGGACGTTAATTATATTATTTTAAAATTAAAATAAATAAGAAAACTTGGTAAAAACAAATTATAGGAATATATTTATGCTTTCAAAATAGGTAAAATTTTCATGTGTATTACAACTTCCCCCAAATGTAAAGAAATTCATAGATTTTTAAAAATGTTTGTTTGCTATTTTATTTATGTATGTATGTGTGTATTTATTGAGAGAGAGAGAGAGCACAAGACGGGGAGGGACAGAGAGAGACACACACACATACAGAATCCATAGCAGGCTTCAGGCTCTGAGATGTCAGCTGAGTCCCATGTGGGGCTCAAACCCATGACCTGGGAGATCATGACTTGAGTCAAAGTCAGATGCTTAACTGACTGAGCCATCCAAGCACCCCAGCATAGATAGAGTTTAATATAAAGTTAAAAATTTGCTTAGCAAAATATGTTTTTAAGTATGTGAACATAAATTGTATATCAGAGATGGTATTTCCAACACAAATAGCTTATAATGGGTCAAGTTAAATTCACGAAAAAGACCAAGATTTTAAATAATTATCAAAACCCAACAATCTGATTTTTTAAATGACAGAATTATTCATCAGGCACCTCATAGGAGAGGAAGTCACTATTTCTTATTGACCAAAAATTCAGCATAGTGATTACTCAGAGGAAGAGTAAGGGAAATGAAATCATAGAGGAATCTAGAGGGGTTCAGCTGGCCAGTGAATTATTACACTTTGAAAAGCATTCATTTGTAGATACTAAATATTTTTATTTAAAAGTTAATAAAAGGAGTGAATGGATTATCTAGTTTAATTGTGGATATGTGTGTTCTGCATGAATAATGTTTAATGTAATACATTGTCAGTTCTCTTGTTATGTTATAAGATGCCACAGAAATGGTAACAAGGCATCATGGAGTATAATGATCCATGGTTACTTCATCTCCAGAATTACATGTTCCTTCCTTAACAGAGAACACTGCATTGATTCCATTTTCTTCTTGGGAGAAGAGCACAACCAGTAACTTTCTTCGCCTTTTTAATTTTTTTCTCAGTTTCTATAATCTATAACAGCAAAATTCCATCTACTACTAAGCAGAAATGAAGCCATGCATTAAGATTGCACCATTCAAAGAGGATGGTGTAGGTACACAAAATCAGTTCCACATGTTCTCCATGGAAATTTCCCCAGTTCTTGAAACTTATTATAATTCTAAAATATTTCGGTCAAAGTGACTCTCAGTTTTCAGCGGAGAGATAAGGTAATTGAGATAATGAACTTCAAAGCTGGTAAAATAAGACAAATCTTATGCTATTATGTAGAGAAATACACTAGAAATGTTTGCAGCACTCACTTTTTAATGCAATTTTCCATTCTTGTGTGAGGCTAACAGAAGGACATGGAAAGGCAATATAGCCATTTTTCACTAAATTTCTCCTCTATGTCACATTTAAGCAATATTCACATTTTTTCCCTAACTATTCAAAGACAATAGAACATTATATATGAAAACTCTGTTACTGAGAAAAGAAAAAAAAAAGTGACCTCAAAGAAGAGAATGCATCCATATATTTGTTTTCCTGTTCTATGAATTGCATAATATAAAGACTTGAACTTTATGATACAAAAATTTAATTATCTAGAATTTTTTTCCCAAATAAATATTTTTAAGAGTTACAAGCACCCCTCATTCCCTTAGTTACATCCTCTAATTCTCTCAGTTATTTTGCAAATATACCAGTTGGATTTGAAATTAATCCCTGTTTTACTGTGAAGGTTAACATTTTTTTCCTGGATATTTTTCATGTCTCTATTGGGATCAAAAACGATCCATCTGCTTGTCCATATGCTGGAGAACTGGACTTTATAAATTTCACTGGATGTGAGTTCTGTCATTGTTCTACTACTGCCTGAGGAAACAAACATATAACATCATGTTGAACAATTGTATATTAATTCTACTGAGTCAAAAGTCAGTAAAATATATTTCTTTCTTAATCTAAATATTCATTTTAAAAAAGAATTAATAGCAATGCAAAAATACTTAAAATGCAAACAATTAAAATAATGCTTTATAAAAGTCTCAGTGCTATTTTATGTATTTATTTTTTTAATATATGAAATTTATTATCAAATTGGTTTCCATACAACACCCAAAAGGTGCCCTCCTCAATACCCATCCCCCACCCTCCCCTCCCTCCCACCCCCCATCAACCCTCAGTTTGTTCTCAGTTTTTAACAGTCTCTTATGCTTTGGCTCTCTCCCACTCTAACCTTTTTTTTTTTTTTCCTTCCCCTCCCCCAAGGGTTTCAGTTAAGTTTCTCAGGATCCACATAAGAGTGAAAACATATGGTATCTGTCTTTCTCTGTATGCCTTATTTCACTTAGCATCACACTCTCCAGTTCCATCCACGTTGCTACAAAGGGCCATATTTCATTCTTTCTCATTGCCATGTAGTACTCCATTGTGTATATAAACCACAATTTCTTTATCCATTCATCAGTTGATGGACATTTAGGCTCTTTCCATAATTTGGCTATTGTTGAGAGTGCTGCTATGAACATTGGGGTACAAGTGCCCCTATGCATCAGTACTCCTGTGTCCCTTGGATAAATTCCTAGCAGTGCTATTGCTGGGTCATAGGGTAGGTCTATTTTTAATTTTCTGAGGAACCTCCACACTGCTTTCCAGAGCGGCTGCACCAATTTGCATTCCCACCAACAGTGCAAGAGGGTTCCCGTTTCTCCACATCCTCTCCAGCATCTATAGTCTCCTGATTTGTTCATTTTGGCCACTCTGACTGGCGTGAGGTGATACCTGAGTGTGGTTTTGATTTGTATTTCCCTGATAAGGAGCGACGCTGAACATCTTTTCATGTGCCTGTTGGCCATCCGGATGTCTTCTTTAGAGAAGTGTCTATTCATGTTTTCTGCCCATTTCTTCACTGGGTTATTTGCTTTTCGGGTGTGGAGTTTGGTGAGCTCTTTATAGATTTTGGATACTAGCCCTTTGTCCGATATGTCATTTGCAAATATCTTTTCCCATTCCGTTGGTTGCCTTTTAGTTTTGTTGGTTGTTTCCTTTGCTGTGCAGAAGCTTTTTATCTTCATAAGGTCCCAGTAATTCACTTTTGCTTTTAATTCCCTTGCCTTTGGGGATGTGTCGAGTAAGAGATTGCTACGGCTGAGGTCAGAGAGGTCTTTTCCTGCTTTCTCCTCTAAGGTTTTGATGGTTTCCTGTCTCACATTCAGGTCCTTGATCCATTTTGAGTTTATTTTTGTGAATGGTGTGAGAAAGTGGTCTAGTTTCAAACTTCTGCATGTTGCTGTCCAGTTCTCCCAGCAACATTTGTTAAAGAGACTGTCTTTTTTCCATTGGATGTTCTTTCCTGCTTTGTCAAAGATGAGTTGGCCATACGTTTGTGGGTCTAGTTCTGGGGTTTCTATTCTATTCCATTGGTCTATGTGTCTGTTTTTGTGCCAATACCATGCTGTCTTGATGATGACAGCTTTGTAGTAGAGGCTAAAGTCTGGGATTGTGATGCCTCCTGCTTTGGTCTTCTTCTTCAAAATTACTTTGGCTATTCGGGGCCTTTTGTGGTTCCATATGAATTTTAGGATTGCTTGTTCTAGTTTCGAGAAGAATGCTGGTGCCATTTTGATTGGGATTGCATTGAATGTGTAGATAGCTTTGGGTAGTATTGACATTTTGACAATATTTATTCTTCCAATCCATGAGCAGGGAATGTCTTTCCATTTCTTTAAATCTTCTTCAATTACCTTCATAAGCTTTCTATAGTTTTCAGCATACAGATCCTTTACATCTTTGGTTAGATTTATTCCTAGGTATTTTATGCTTCTTGGTGCAATTGTGAATGGGATCAGTTTCTTTACTTGCCTTTCTGTTGCTTCATTGTTAGTGTATAAGAATGCAACTGATTTCTGTACATTGATTTTGGATCCTGCAACTTTGCTGAATTCATGTAACAGTTCTAGCAGACTTTTGGTGGAGTCTGTCGGATTTTCCATGTATAATATAATGTCATCTGCAAAAAGCGAAAGCTTGACTTCATCTTTGCCAATTTTGATGCCTTTGATTTCCTTTTGTTGCCTGATTGCTGATGCTAGAACTTCCAGCACTATGTCAAACAACAGCGGTGAGAGTGGGCATCCCTGTCGTGTTCCTGATCTCAGGGAAAAAGCTCTCAGTTTTTCCCCGTTGAGGATGATGTTAGCTGTGGGCTTTTCATAAATGGCTTTTATGATCTTTAAGTATGTTCCTTCTATCCCGACTTTCTCAAGGGTTTTTATTAAGAAAGGGTGCTGGATTTTGTCAAAGGCCTTTTCTGCATCGATTGACAGGATCATATGGTTTTTCTCTTTTTTTTT
>NW_024412377.1:15801893-15870335 GCF_014898765.1 Herpailurus yagouaroundi
CTCTCTCCCACTCTAACCTTTTTTTTTTTTTTCCTTCCCCTCCCCCAAGGGTTTCAGTTAAGTTTCTCAGGATCCACATAAGAGTGAAAACATATGGTATCTGTCTTTCTCTGTATGCCTTATTTCACTTAGCATCACACTCTCCAGTTCCATCCACGTTGCTACAAAGGGCCATATTTCATTCTTTCTCATTGCCATGTAGTACTCCATTGTGTATATAAACCACAATTTCTTTATCCATTCATCAGTTGATGGACATTTAGGCTCTTTCCATAATTTGGCTATTGTTGAGAGTGCTGCTATGAACATTGGGGTACAAGTGCCCCTATGCATCAGTACTCCTGTGTCCCTTGGATAAATTCCTAGCAGTGCTATTGCTGGGTCATAGGGTAGGTCTATTTTTAATTTTCTGAGGAACCTCCACACTGCTTTCCAGAGCGGCTGCACCAATTTGCATTCCCACCAACAGTGCAAGAGGGTTCCCGTTTCTCCACATCCTCTCCAGCATCTAGAGTCTCCTGATTTGTTCATTTTGGCCACGCTGACTGGCGTGAGGTGATATCTGAGTGTGGTTTTGATTTGTATTTCCCTGATAAGGAGCAACGTTGAACATCTTTTCATGTGCCTGCTGGCCATCCGGATGTCTTCTTTAGAGAAGTGTCTATTCATGTTTTCTGCCCATTTCTTCACTGGGTTATTTGTTTTTCGGGTGTGGAGTTTGGTGAGCTCTTTATAGATTTTGGATACTAGCCCTTTGTCCGATATGTCATTTGCAAATATCTTTTCCCATTCCGTTGGTTGCCTTTTAGTTTTGTTGGTTGTTTCCTTTGCTGTGCAGAAGATTTTTATCTTCATAAGGTCCCAGTAATTCACTTTAGCTTTTAATTCCCTTGCCTTTGGGGATGTGTCGAGTAAGAGTTTGCTACAGCTGAGGTCAGAGAGGTCTTTTCCTGCTTTCTCCTCTAAGGTTTTGATGGTTTCCTGTCTCACATTCAGGTCCTTTATCCATTTTGAGTTTATTTTTGTGAATGGTGTGAGAAAGTGGTCTAGTTTCAAACTTCTGCATGTTGCTGTCCAGTTCTCCCAGCAACATTTGTTAAAGAGACTGTCTTTTTTCCATTGGATGTTCTTTCCTGCTTTGTCAAAGATGAGTTGGCCATACGTTTGTGGGTCTAGTTCTGGGGTTTCTATTCTATTCCATTGGTCTATGTGTCTGTTTTTGTGCCAATACCATGCTGTCTTGATGATGACAGCTTTGTAGTAGAGGCTAAAGTCTGGGATTGTGATGCCTCCTGCTTTGGTCTTCTTCTTCAAAATTACTTTGGCTATTCGGGGCCTTTTGTGGTTCCATATGAATTTTAGGATTGCTTGTTCTAGTTTCGAGAAGAATGCTGGTGCAATTTTGATTGGGATTGCATTGAATGTGTAGATAGCTTTGGGTAGTATTGACATTTTGACAATATTTATTCTTCCAATCCATGAGCAGGGAATGTCTTTCCATTTCTTTAAATCTTCTTCAATTACCTTCATAAGCTTTCTATAGTTTTCAGCATACAGATCCTTTACATCTTTGGTTAGATTTATTCCTAGGTATTTTATGCTTCTTGGTGCAATTGTGAATGGGATCAGTTTCCTTATTTGTCTTTCTGTTACTTCATTGTTAGTGTATAAGAATGCAACTGATTTCTGTACATTGATTTTGTATCCTGCAACTTTGCTGAATTCATGTATCAGTTCTAGCAGACTTTTGGTGGAGTCTATCGGATTTTCCATGTATAATATCATGTCATCTGCAAAAAGCGAAAGCTTGACTTCATCTTTGCCAATTTTGATGCCTTTGATTTCCTTTTGTTGTCTGATTGCTGATGCTAGAACTTCCAGCACTATGTTAAACAACAGCGGTGAGAGTGGGCATCCCTGTCGTGTTCCTGATCTCAGGGAAAAAGCTCTCAGTTTTTCCCCGTTGAGGATGATGTTAGCTGTGGGCTTTTCATAAATGGCTTTTATGATCTTTAAGTATGTTCCTTCTATCCCGACTTTCTCAAGGGTTTTTATTAAGAAAGGGTGCTGGATTTTGTCAAAGGCCTTTTCTGCATCGATTGACAGGATCATATGGTTTTTCTCTTTTTTTTTGTTAATGTGGTGTATCACGTTGATTGATTTGCGAATGTTGAACCAGCCCTGCATCCCAGGAATGAATCCCACTTGATCATGGTGAACAATTCTTTTTATATGCCGTTGAATTCGATTTGCTAGTATCTTATTGAGAATTTTGGCATCCATATTCATCAGGGATATTGGCCTGTAGTTCTCTTTTTTTACTGGGTCTCTGTCTGGTTTAGGAATCAAAGTAATACTGGCTTCATAGAATGAGTCTGGAATTTTTCCTTCCCCTTCTATTTCTTGGAATAGCTTGAGAAGGATAGGTATTATCTCTGCTTTAAACGTCTGGTAGAACTCCCCTGGGAAGCCATCTGGTCCTGGACTCTTATTTGTTGGGAGATTTTTGATAACCGATTCAATTTCTTCGCTGGTGATGGGTCTATTCAAGCTTTCTATTTCCTCCTGATTGAGTTTTGGAAGAGTGTGGGTGTTTAGGAATTTGTCCATTTCTTCCAGGTTGTCCAGTTTGTTGGCATATAATTTTTCATAGTATTCCCTGATAATTGTTTGTATCTCTGAGGGATTGGTTGTAATAATTCCATTTTCATTCATGATTTTATCTATTTGGGTCATCTCCCTTTTCTTTTTGAGAAGCCCGGCTAGAGGTTTGTCAATTTTGTTTATTTTTTCAAAAAACCAACTCTTGGTTTCGTTGATCTGCTCTACAGATATTTTAGATTCTATATTGTTTATTTCTGCTCTGATCTTTATTATTTCTCTTCTTCTGCTGGGTTTAGGCTGCCTTTGCTGTTCTGCTTCTATTTCCTTTAGGTGTGCTGTTAGATTTTGTATTTGGGATTTTTCTTGTTTCTTGAGATAGGCCTGGATTGCAATGTATTTTCCACTCAGGACTGCCTTCGCTGCGTCCCAAAGCGTTTGGATTGTTGTATTTTCATTTTCGTTTGTTTCCGTATATTTTATTTTTTTATTTTTTTTAATTTTTTTTTTCAACGTTTATTTATTTTTGGGACAGAGAGAGACAGAGCATGAACGGGGGAGGGGCAGAGAGAGAGGGAGACACAGAATCGGAAACAGGCTCCAGGCTCTGAGCCATCAGCCCAGAGCCCGACGCGGGGCTCGAACTCACGGACCGCGAGATCGTGACCTGGCTGAAGTCGGACGCTTAACCGACTGCGCCACCCAGGCGCCCCTGTTTCCGTATATTTTTTAATTTCTTCTCTAATTGCCTGGTTGACCCACTCATTCGTTAGTAGGGTGTTCTTTAACCTCCATGCTTTTGGAGGTTTTCCAGACTTTTTCCTATGGTTGATTTCAAGCTTCATATCATTGTGGTCTGAAAGTATGCATGGTATAATTTCAATTCTTGTAAACTTATGAAGGGCTGTTTTGTGACCCAGTATATGATCTATCTTGGAGAATGTTCCTGTGCACTCGAGAAGAAAGTATCTTCTGTTGCTTTGGGATGCACAGTTCTAAATATATCTGTCAAGTCCATCTGATCCAATGTATCATTCAGGGCCCTTGTTTCTTTATTGACCGTGTGTCTAGATGATCTATCCATTTCTGTAAGTGGGGTGTTCAAGTCCCCTGCAATGACCTCATTCTTATCAATAAGGTTGCTTATGTTTGTGAGTAATTGTTTTATATATTTGGGGGCTCCCATATTCGGTGCATAGACATTTATAATTGTTAGCTCTTCCTGATGGATAGACCCTGTAATTATTATATAATGCCCTTCTTCATCTCTTGTTACAGCCTTTAATTTAAAGTCTAGTTTGTCTGATATAAGTATGGCTACTCCAGCTTTCTTTTGGCTTCCAGTAGCATGATAAATAGTTCTCCATCCTGTCACTCTCAATCGAAAGGTGTCCTCAGGTCTAAAATGAGTCTCTTGTAGACAGCAAATAGATGCGTCTTGTTTTTTTATCCATTCTGATACCCTATGTCTTTTGGTTGGTGCATTTAATCCATTTACATTCAGTGTTATTATAGAAAGATACGGATTTAGAGTCATTGTGATGTCTGTATGTTTTATGCTTGTAGTGATGTCTCTGGTACTTTGTCTCACAGGGTCCCCCTTAGGATCTTGTAGGGCTGGTTTAGTGGTGACAAAGTCCTTCAGTTTTTGTTTGTTTGGGAAGACCTTTATCTCTCCTTCTATTCTAAATGACAGACTTGCTGGGTAAAGGATTCTCGGCTGCATATTTTTTCTGTTTAGCACACTGAAGATCTCGTGTCAATTCTTTCTGGCCTGCCAAGTTTCAAAAGAGAGATCAGTCACGAGTCTTATAGATCTCCCTTTATATGTGAGGGCACGTTTACCCCTTGCTGCTTTCAGAATTTTCTCTTTATCCTTGTATTTTGCCAGTTTCACTATGATATGTTGTGCAGAAGATCGATTCAAGTTACGCCTGAAGGGAGTTCTCTGTGCCTCTTGGATTTTAATGCCTTTTTCCTTCCCCAGTTCAGGGAAGTTCTCAGCTATAATTTCTTCAAGTACCCCTTCAGCACCTTTCCCTCTCTCTTCCTCCTCTGGGATACCAATTATACGTATATTATTTCTTTTTAGTGTATCACTTAGTTCTCTAATTTTCCCCTCATACTCCTGGATTTTTTAATCTCTCTCTCAGCTTCCTCTTTTTCCATAACTTTATCTTCTAGTTCTCCTATTCTCTCCTCTGCCTCTTCAATCCGAGCTGTGGTCATTTCCATTTTGTTTTGCATTTCGTTTAAAGCGCTTTTCAGCTCTTCGTGACTGTTCCTTAGTCCCTTGATCTCTGTAGCAAGAGATTCTCTGCTGTCAGCTATACTGTTTTCAAGCCCAGCGATTAATTTTATGACTATTATTCTAAATTCACTCTGTTATATTATTTAAATCCTTTTTGATCAGTTCGTTAGCTGTTGTTATTTCCTGGAGATTCTTCTGAGGGGAATTCTTCCACTTGGTCATTTTGGATAGTCCCTGGCATGGTGAGGACCTGCAGGGCACTTCCCCTGTGCTGTGGTGTATAACTGGAGTTGGTGGGCGGGGCCGCAGTCCGACCTGATGTCTGCCCCCAGCCCACCGCTGGGGCCACAGTCAGACTGGTGTGTGCCTTCTCTTCCCCTCTCCTAGGGGCGGGATTCACTGTGGGGTGGGGTGGCCCATCTGGGCTACTTGCACACTGCCAGGCTTGTGATGCTGGGGATCTGGCGTATTAGCTGGGGTGGGTAGGCAAGGTGCACAGGGGCAGGAGGGGCAGGCTTAGCTCGCTTCTGCTTAGGTGATCCACTTCAGGAGGGGCCCTGTGGCAGCGGGAGGGAGTCAGATCCGCTGCCAGAGGTTTGGCTCCGCAGCAGCACAGAGTTGGGTGTTTGCTCAGAGCGAGCAAGTTCCCAGGCAGGAACTGGTTCCCTTTGGGATTTTGGCTGGGGGATGGGCGGGGGAGATGGCGCTGGCGAGCGCCTTTGTTCCACACCAAACTGAGCTCTGTCGTCCAGGGGCTCAGCAGCTCTCCCTCCCTTTGTCCTCCAGCCTTCCCGCTTTCTGAGCAGAGCTGTTAACTTATGACCTCCCAGAGGCTAAGTCACGCATGCTGTCGGAACACACTGTGTCCCTCCGGCCCCTCAGCTTTTGCAAGCCAGACTCGGGGGCTCTGCTTGGCCGGCAGCCGCACCTCCGCCCCAGCTCCCTCCCGCCAGTCCGTGGAGCGCGCACTGCCTTGCAGGCCTTCCTACCCTCTTCCGTGGGCCTCTTGTCTGCGCTTGGCTCTGGCGACTCTGTTCTGCTAATCCTCTGGCGGTTTTCTGGGTTATTTAGGCAGGTGTAGGTGGAATGTAAGTGATCAGCAGGACTCGGTGAGCCCAGTGCCCTCCTACGCCGCCATCTTCCCTCTCTCCTCACCAAAATAATTTCTAAAATAAAATACTCCAGAGTAATTAACAGGTGTTATCTACCCAAGGAATGGAACAAATAGCCTCAATTTTATTTTAATTTGATAGCTTGCCTGGACTGTTTACAAGACTTAATCCTAATTACAGATACAATCAATCCTGAAGCTTAAATGCCACAACTAAACCATGAATATTCAATGAAATAGTGGATATTGCCAATAATGATATTGATATTCTTGAGCAATTTACTAGTGTGCTTATTGAATCATCAGAGGTTCTTTTTTTTTTAAGTTTATTTATTTATTTTGAGAGAGATTGTGGGGAAAAGGCAGGGAGACAGAGGAAGTGAGAAAATCCAAACAAGCTCTGAACTTTCAGCCCAGATCCAGACGTGGGGCTCGAACTCAAGAAGCTTGAGATCCAACCTGAGCAGAAATCAAGAGTCTGATGCTTATCCTACTGAGCCACACAGGTACCCTGAGTCCTCAGAAGTTCTTAATCAAAAAGTGCTTTAAAATTGTTTTCAGGGTGAAAAATTATAAATGTAAACATAACAATATATGATCATTTCAGCAAATAATTTTTTTAGTTGTGAATGATGCCTTCAAAGAGAAAGGCAGATATGAGTTAAGTATGAAAATGCTTAATTTAAAAATGCATGTATCAGTGTAATATAAAAATTCTTGCTATCCTTTATTATGCTAACTCTAGAAGGAAGATTTTGATCTTGCTTGGATGCTGTAAAGTTGTCAAATGGTAATATGCCTATTTTAATTATCTATATAACATATCAAAAAAGAGACATGAAAAGAAATACTATAAAATAGGGAGTTGTTGTTAGCTATCTCAAGTTTTCTGAATGACGCAATTCATTTTAATAATTATTCTTAAAAAACTCATGCATAATAGCCTGAGCCCTATATTTTTAAATTTCAAAATATTTGGTATTAAAAAAGGGTGGTGTTACAGTGACACACAAGGAGTGCTTCTTTGACAGACGGGGGGGATTTGTATGCTCAGCAGGGAAAGGAACTTAGATATTCATCAGGCAGAAGCTAAATTCTCCATTTCGATGGTTGACAAATCTATTGGGATGTCTAGTTCTCCCAAGAATGATTTGCTAGCAAGTAGAAGAAAGATTTGAAGAAAAGAAGATTGATATCAGGATATATTTGGAGAGTGCCAAAAGAGAAACCTGTTGTGCCTTGAAAACAGGATCTAAATAAACCCAGTTCAACCTGAACAAATGTTGTCATTACCCAAAATTTACCTTAAAAAACACAATATCAGGCATTTACATTTGATGATAAACCGGCAACTTTGAAATTACATTTATTTTATAATGCCTCCTTAATTCTTATGCCTTTTTCTCTAACCATGTCCCTAATAGAGCTGATATTTCTAAACAAAGGCATTTTTCTCTTTTTTTTTTTTTGTTTCATTTATTTGTTTCTTTTTGTTGTTGTTGTTAATATATAGAAAGAAAAGTTCTTCATTAATAGAATGGTACCCTTAAAACCCAAGAGAAAAAAAATATCCAAGAAAAGTAGATGAAGTTATATTTTTCTCTATGAATACTAATTATGTTCATTGATTTTTTTCTTTTTTCTTTTTCTTTCTTTCATTCTTTTTCTTTTTTCTTTTTTTTTGGAAAGAAAACCAAACAGCTTAGAAAAACTTCTTAAGAACAGATGTTCAGTTTTGCAATTGGGCAAACGTAGATTATTTCTCTTTGACAGAAGAAGCATTAAGAATGAAAATACCAGTTTATTTCAGATTGCCCAGGGAAATCAGGTGCAGAAGAGATGCACTAGATTATATGAAACAAAATATATGGAATTAATATGGAGCTGGAGTGGATGTCTTGGGAGGGGGAGGAGGAGGAGGAGGAGGAGGAGGAGGAGGGAAATGGTTTCAATGAATTAGATAGAAAGGCGGGAAGATATCTTTGAGCCATATTTAGGGGCACAATATGCAAGACTAAGTAAACATACTTAGCTGGAAGACTTCTATGACTATCTTTCAAACTTTTGTCTTATATAATTAAGAGAATTTTATTAATAAAAGATGACAGAAGAAATGAGTGACATGGTTAGAGCTGGAAGGAAATCACAATATACTCATACAGAAGTCACCAGGCTGTGGTACATTTCAGCATGATAAATTGGTCAAGACCAAAAGATTGTACTGAGAAGTTGAGGCGCCACTGCAACGAATACAGGCAGACCTGGTTGTATTGTGCTTTGCAGATATTGCGCTTTTTTTTTTAAGTTTATTTATTTATTTTGAGCAAGAGAGAATGTGTGAGTGGGGGAGGGGCAGAGAGAGTGGGTGAGAGAGAATCCCAAGCAGGCTCTGCACCACCAGTGTGGTGTACCACACAGGGCTCAAACCCAGGAACCATGAGATCATGACCTGAGCGAAAGTCAGATGCTAAACCAACTGAGCCACCCGGGTGTCCCTGGTTTGTTGTTGTTGTTGTAACAAATTGAGGTTTGTGGCAACCCTGTGTTGAGCACTTGTCTCAGCATCACTTTTCCAAAACATTTGCTTACTTTGTGTCTCTGTGTCACATTTTGATAATTCTTGCAGTCTTTCAAACTTTTTCATTATTTTTGAATTTGTTACAGTGATCTGTGATCTCTGATTGCAACGCACTGAAAGCTCACATGAGAGTTAGCATATTTTAGTAATAAAATATTCTTCAGTTAACATATATACATTGTATTTTTAGACATAATGTTATTGCATATTTAATAGAGTATAGTGTAAATATAACTTGTATATGTACTGGGAAAGCAACACATTCATTTGACTCACTTTATTATTCTATTCCCTTTGTTTTGGTGATCTGGAACCCAATCAACAGTATCTTCAAGGTACACCTGTACCTTAAAATGTGGAAACAACTTTGGAACTGAGTAATGGGTAGAGGCTAGAAGAGTTTGTGGAGGTACGTGCAACAAAATGTTTACATTGCCATGAAAGGATTTTATTTTATTTTATTTTTATTTATATATGAAATTTATTGTCAAATTGGTTTCCATACAACACCCAGTGCTCATCCCAAAAGTTGCCCTCCTCAATACCCATCACCCACCCTCTCCTCCCTCTCACCCCCCATCAACCCTCAGTTTGCTCTCAGTTCTCAACAGGCAATGTTGATGAGAATTTTTGAGAAGAAAAAGAGGAGAACTGGGGAAAAAGCCTTAGTCTTGTCAGAGAATACCTATGTGATCTTGAACTGAACATTGGTAGAAATATGTATGGGAAAGTTCATTCCGGTGAGGTCTCAGATGGAAACGAAGACATGTTATTTGACAGTGAAGGAAGCACACCCTTGTTACAAAGTGGCAACAATTTGGCTCATTTGGGTCTATGTCCTAGTGTTTTGTGGAAGGTAGAAATTCTAGCGATCAAATTGGGATATGTGCCTGAAGAAGTATCTAAGCAAAGTGTTGAAGGTGTGGGTTGGCTTCTCATGAAAAGTTCTAGTAAAAATGCAAGAAGAAAGAAATGACCTAAAGATAGAATTATTAACCAAAAGATAGGCAGAACTTAAAATATTTAAATATTCTCAGCCTATCTATATTGCAAAAAAAAAAAATGGACAATCATGTTAGAAAGAAAAGAGTAAGGTGACTAAGTGGCCATTTGATAAGGATATTAGTTTGGATATGAACCAGGGACTTAATCAACCACTTCAACATGAACACAGCTCTTTAGAACTGAAAGGGGAGGGACAGGAAGATTGTCTGACTTAGATTTTTCAGGATGGGTTTATAGAGCTTTTCCACTCTAAATGTGTGTTATTCAAGTCTAGGGAAGAAGAATCCCAAAAGTGATTCAGAGATTATAAGGGCTGCCTCCTCAGTTTCAAAGTTTCTTCATAGCAAAATAAATAATGAACAAAATGAAAAAGCAATCTATGGGATGGAAGAAAATATTTGCAAATAGTATTTCTGATAAAGCGTTAATATACAAAATATATAATAACCTCATATAACTCAATGACAATAACAAAAACCAAATATTTCAATTTAAAAATGGGCAGATCAGGGGTGCCTGGGTGGCTCAGTCGGTTTAGCGGTGGACTTCAGCTCAGGTCATGATCTCGCGGTCCGTGAGTTCGAGCCCCGCGTCGGGCTCTGTGCTGACAGCTCAGAGCCTGGAGCCTGTTTCAGATTCTGTGTCTCCCTCTCTCTGACCCTCCCCTGCTCATGCTGTTCTCCCTGTCTCAAAAATAAATAAAACGTTAAAAAAAATTAAAAATAATAAAAAAAAAATGGGCAGATCAGGCACCTGGGTGGTTCACTTGGTTAAGTGTCCAACCCTTGACTTTGGCTCCAGTCATAAATAATCTCGTGGTCATGAGATCGAGCCCCACATTAGGCTGACAGCACAGATCCTGCTTGGGATTCTTTCTCTCCCTCTCTTTCCACTCCATCCTGGCTCATTCTCTCTCCCTCTCCCTCTGTCTCTCTCTCGCTCTCTTTCTCTCTTTCTCTCAAAATAAATAAATAAACTTTAAACAAGTGGGCAGAAAACTGAATAGGCATTTTTCCAAAGAACACATAAAATAGCCAGCAGTTTCATTAAAAGGTGCACAATGCTAATAATTCATCAGGGAAATGCAAATAAAAACCACAATGCGATATCACCTCACACCTGTGAGAAGAGAATGGCTATGCCCAAAAAGACAAAATATAAAAAAGTGTAGGCCAAGTTTAGGAGAAGTCGAACCCCTGCCCACTATTGGTGGAAATGCAAATTGGTTCAGTCACCATAGAAACAGTACAGTGATTTCCCACAGATTAAAAATAGAACTACCATACGATCCAACAATTCTGTGGGTATATATCCCCCTAAAAAAATTTAAAGAAGATCTCAAAGAGGTACCTACACCACCAGGATCCTCTCATGTTGCAGTATTATTCACAATATTCAAGATATGGAAACAACCTCAATGTTCATCAACAGGTGAATAGATAAAGAAGATGCGGTACACACACGCACACACACACACAAACACACTATTATTCAGCCATCGAGAAAGAAAGAAACACTGCCATTTTCAACAGCATGAGTAAATCTTGAGGGCATTATGCTAAGTGAAATAAGTCAGACAAAAAAAAGACAAATATCATATGATACCATGTATGTATATGTGAAATATCAAACAACCAAACTCATAGAAACAGAGAGTACAATGATGATTTCCAAGGGCTAGGGGTTGGGAGAAATGGGGCAATTTGGTCAAAAGGTATCAACTTCCAATTATAGGATAAATAAATTTGGGAGGATCTAATGTACAGCAGAGTGATTATCATTAATATTATATTTCATACCTTAAATTTCCTAAGAGAATAAATCTAAAATGTTCTTAGTGCGTGCACGCACACACACACACACACACACACACACACACACACAAATGGCAGTCATATGAACTGTTGAAGGCGTTAAGTAACACTATGGGAATCATTTTGCAATATAAATCATACCAACACATTCTATACTTTAAACTTATGCAACGTTTTATGTCAATGATATTGGAGAAAAGAAGGAATGCCATCTGCATTTCAACAATCAAGACAACTCCCAAGGCCTTGGGGATCTGACCTTTGCCCAGCAGACCCTTGAGTGAGCAGCTACCTCCACATAGTCTTCTAAAGATGGAGACTCTGAGAGCCACAGGCATTAAAACCAGGCAAAAGGCTGTCTTGAGGTCACTGTACAGAGCTCCCAGTAGGACAATGTCCAGTAGAGCTGTGGGAGTGGGGTTATCTCATTGACCCCAGAGCAGCAGAACCACTAGTGTTCAATTCTACCTACTGGAGAATTGAAGGTGTGAAACTCCAACCTAGCAGAGCTATGGTCAGCAAAGCTATGGGAGTAGCCTCTCCCCAGTGTGTCCAGAAGTAGGGACTTCCACCCCGGTGGGCTTAGGATTTTGAGTTGATGCTAGAACAAGTTAAGATTTTGGGGACTATTAAGACAGAACATATGCATTTTGCATGCGAGAAGGACACGAATTTGTGGGGGCAGGGGACGGGTAGAATGCTGTGATCTGATCATTTGTGTCTCCCTCAAATCCATGTGTTGAAAACCTAATGCTCAAGATGATAGTGTTACGAGGTGGGGCCTTTGGAAAGTGATTAGGTAAGAGAGAGGAGCCCTCAGGAATGGGATTAGTGTCTTTATGTAAAGGACCCTGGAAAGATCCTTTGATTCTCTGTCACAAGAGTTGACAAGAAGTCTGTATTCTGGATGAGGGCCCTTACTCAACTGTGTGGACACTCTCATCTTGGAATTACAAACTGCAGAACTTGAGAAATAAATTTCTGTTGTTTATAAGCCATCCAGTCTGTATGGTATTTTGTTATTATTAGCCCAAATAGAGTCAGACAATGACTACAATTTTTAGTTGTTTGCTTTTTTTCATATGGGATGACTTTGAATGAAGGAAAGGCTTTTACATAGTATCTCAATGAAGGGGACCAATTTTGCTTTTTAATTTCTTAGGTGAGAGAAAATAACATTCTATATGCTTTAAGTAGTCAGTATAGAACATTGGAATAGAACAATGGAATGAAAACAGAGAAAAAGAGAAAATCATTAGGGCAATAAGATCCTATTGATTGGGGCACGGTCAAATGGAATACCACAATAATAATAGAAAACATATAATATTATTTTCCTTATAGAAATGACAAAACTGAAGCAGAAATGTAAAATAATTCTAAAAAGCTCGCTAGCAATTAACAGTAGATCTGTCTGATATGAAAGCCCCATTTTTTTCACCACATCTTTCTACCTTGGCATATATTCTGTACCCCATTTAAAACCACCAAAATGTGTACAGAAAGTAAACAAAAGTTAAAGCACATATAGTAATTCTTCTAATGTAAAAACTGCAAGGATTTCCAAGAAATTATGAATGGCCACTATTACACTCTGCCATAAATATTTTTGTGCAGAGTACCTGACGTCAACTTTTTTCACGGTGGTAATTAAATTCTATGAAAATGAAATCAAGTGAATGTAACTGAACAAACACTAAGAATAAGCTAATGAATAGATTTAAGCATTTGTTCTCAAACAATTATGATATACCGATAACCGTTGAGGGTTGTGCAAAAGTGCATTTTAGTTTGAAAAGCAAATATTGAAATAGAATGTAAGTCAGCAGTCTACTGTTGTATTTGTGACTGTTCTTATCTAGATAGAGCTTGTTAGTTATGTGATTAATATGTGAGACGCCACCACTTAATGCTTTATTTATGAACAGATAAACATATATCCACTCAGCACATAATAGACCACATGAGAGGTAATATGTTGTCTATAATGATTAATATAACATAAACTTCCTGATTAAGTGACTTGTGTTCTTGTGGATTTATTATACCGGTTTTTTGAAGTTGTTTTGTTGTTCAAGTAGCTCATGGGGTTAGTGGAGTCTAGAGTAAAGAATATCTACTTATGAGATAGGAGCAGATAATATAGGAAAATGAAGTAGATTTAGTCTAAGAAACAGTATGAATGAGTAAGAAAAATAGTAAATTGGTGACCAGATTATAGACTGAATGGCCCAGTCATTACTGCTTTAAATGAATTGATCGATGATGCAATGAGGTAATGAAGAACACTGTTGCCCAGTCACTGATATTTCAAGTTTAACATGACATCTAGTTTTTATGTGAAATTTCAAAATTCTCAAATCATGAGAAGAAAAAGTTAGAACTTAAACAAGCCATAGTGGAAGTCAAACATAATGCATATATTATAATTGTTATGAATACAGTGTTAGTATCTGTTGGCTTATCCAACAGCTTAGGGTATCAGGTGTCTATTATTAATGCGGTCAGTAAATAGGAGACTACCACAATGGACACCTAAACATGGAAATAGTGTGAACTTCAAATGACACTAGGATATTACATATAAAATGGATTAAATTAAACATCTGTAGAAGTCAGCTGTTTTACGTTGAACTATGTTAAAGATGCTGAAGTCCTAACACCCAGTGAAAATGCAGTTATTAGGTTGGGCTCTATTCCAATATGGCTGGTGTCTTTATAACAAAAGAGAGACAGAGATGGAGACAACATGAATAGTGCCATGTGACTAAGGAGGCAGACATGTGCAGTGATGTGTCTATAAGCCAAGTAACCCCAAGAGTTCTAGCAACCCCAGAAAGTAAGAGAAAATCATGAAACCAATTGTTCCCTAGAGTTCTCAGAGAAATAATAGCCCTGCTGACATCCTGGTTTTGAACTTGTAGCTCTTAGAACTGTGAGAAACTAAAGTTCTGTTAAGTTACCTCGTGTGTGGTATTTATCATGGCAGAGTTAGAAAATTAATACTTCTATCTCTAATCCAGAACACTGCATGTGTGCATTTGGGTAAGAGGAATAAAGAAGAATACCTACAACCTATTATGGTGAAAGGCTGAATACCTTCCTATTAAAATCACAGGTAAGGCATGGATGCCTGCATTCACTGCTTTCATTCAAAATTGCCCTACAGATTCGAGTTAGTAAAATAAGGCAAGAGAAATAAACAAATCACCCACATTGGAAAGAAAGAAATAGAATTGTGTTTATTTGTAAATGGAGTGATTTTCTTTGTAGAAAAAAATGATATAGAGTGCTACAGAAACTAGTCAGCAAGTTTAGCAACTTTGTAAAACATAAGATTAACCTGTAAATATGAATCATATTATACATTCTAGTTATGCATAGTTGAAACTGAAAATTAAAAAAAATGAAATACCATTGACTATAGCATCAAAATTTTGAAATACTTTGGGAAAATTACGATGATGTGAATGGCTTTTACAATAAAAGCTATAAACATTGCTGTGAAAAGTTGAAATGTTAAGTAAATGGAGAGATACACTGTGATTATTTGTAAAAAGACTCAGTATTTGTAAGATATCAACTTTTTCAGATTTATCTGTAGGTTTGTAGCAGTCAAAACTCCAGTAGTTTCTTTTTTTGTAGAAATTGACAAGATGATTCTAAAGATTACATGGAAATACAAAATTATTTGAATATACAAAAACATCTGAATATTCATTTAAAAAGGGATGTCATTCCACACCATGAACTGTATACAAAAATTAATTCAAAATGCACTTATAAAATACAGGTAAATGCTAATTGTGTAACATTTCCAGAAGAAAAAAATCATAGAAATCTATTATGACCTTTGGTTATAAATGCATGTATGTATGCATCTTAGGTACAGCACTAACAAAACAATCTATAAAATAATAAATTTAGGGGAGCCTGAGTAGCTCAGTCATTTAAGCATCTGATATTGGCTCAGGTCATGATCTCATTGTTCCTGAGTTTGAGCCCCACATGGGGCTGTTTGCTGTCAGTACAGAGCCTGCTTTCGATCTTCTGTCCCCCTCTCTCTGCCTCTCCCCTGTTTGAGCTCTCTCTCTCACTCAAAAATAAACGTTGAAAAATAATATACTTTACTTTTAAAAAAGAATAAATTACAACTTTGATTTCATCAAAATTAAAAAAAATAAAACTTTAATTTAAAAATTAAAAAAATGTCTCTTCAGAAGACATTCTTAATATAATGGAAAAATAAACCATAGATTTGGAGAAAATATTTGCAAAGCATAACCCTAAAAAAGGATTTGTACACAAATATGCAAAGAACTCAAAAAAAGTTAATAAGAGAACAACAACAAAAAAGCAATTCATGCCCTCCCAATGACCACAAGGTTTGAATAGACACTTTCCAAATGTAGATATGCAGATGGAAAAAAAGTCACATGAAAAGATCAGCATCCACATCAATCTCTAAGGAAGTGTGAGGATTTTTTAAGTCAGCTTTTCGATGGCGCTTGCAAGGAGAAATGGTAGTTTGGATCTGGAAATACGTATTCCTTTTGGCAGTCACATCAGACACGCACTCCTTTATAGCATCTTCCATTAAGATTATTCAGTTAATGTCCTTGTTCTGAGTCCATTAAGAATCATTAAAGTTATAATTTGGTCTTATCATAATAGATTTTCTAAGAGATGGAAAACATGCTGATCAATCAACATGTTGAGCTATTTTTTTACCACTCAATCTGGAAGGATTGCCATGCGCGTTAAGCCTTATTCTTCTTGTGAGATACGTCAATCACTCCTCTAAAACTAATCAATTTATGGTCTGAGAAAATGCTAAATTTTGTCCTGCACCTACAACCCTTAGTATCAGACCCACAAACAGACTTGACCTCCCCAGCTAACGACTTTCTCTGAGACCCTGCTGATTGAGCTAGGGAATTCTCTATTTTTAACTAACATTTTTAACGAACACCTAAAGGAATCCGATAGAGTCTAATTATTATAGAATCTCACATAACAGTGTATGAATTAGAAGTCAAGTCACATTTGGGGTCAGTGAACTGCATTCTGTTCCATAGCCATAGTGCATCAAATTAATTCTCAGGGATAGCACATAGATTGTAACCTACTTGTAGCGTAGCCCTGACATTTGTTTCTTTTCTTCTGTGTATTGGAAATTCTTGACTCAAGTTTGGGTTGCTAAGGCATCCATTTCAAAGAAGCATCCACTTCAAAGAAGCCTCTGTCAAATGAACACACTGCTGGTCACAGGCCTGTAGATAAAGAGCCAGGCCACTTGCCCACACTAAGGTTCCTTTTTTGTAGACCCTTGATTGATTTACCTAACTGGCCATGGGGCCACTTGAACTTTTCTCTTCCCTGTTTTTAATTCCCACGGTTTTGTTTTAAATTTACCAATAAAGAGTAAGCCCCAGAAACCCTAGGTCCCCACCCTTGACCCCAATAAAAGCAGACCCCCAGGCATATGTGCTCCCTCTCTCTCTAGCTACAACCTCACTGTGTGGCCTCATATGCGCTGTGTACTTTTCAGGTTCTGCAAGTAATAAACCTTTATTATTTATTTATGTTTTTTTTTCAAAGTTTCCTGATAGTTGTCACTGAAGGGTGCCTTGCAATTGTAGGAATTACTGGGTCAGGTCCAACCACAACACTGGTTATTGATAGGCTGAGGCCAGCGAACAACATACTACAATTCATTTATATGGGTTATTTGAAAACCTCTTCAAAGGAATAACAGGCAAGAATACTGGTATATTTTATTTTATGTTCAAAGCTAATTCATCGTAGAAGTTCTTAATTTTTTAATGTTTTTGTTTATTTTGTTTTATTTTTTATTATGAGAGATAGAGTATGAGCAGGGGAGGGGCAGAGATAGAGGCAGAGAGAGAATCCCAAGCAAGAGCCTTACCATCAGCACAGAGCCTGAAGCGGGGCTCAAACTCATGAACCATGAGCCAAAATCAAAAGTCAGAAACTTAAACAACTGAGCCACCCAGGTGCATTCATAGAAGTTTTTCTTTCCAGAGAAAAGTTTTTCTGCATATTGCCCAGTTACATTGTAGCCATTCCTTCTCATAAAAAGACAGCACTTCTTGGGACGCCTGGGTGGCTCCCTCATTTAAGTCTCCAGCTTCTGCTCAGGTCATGATCTCACGGTTCGTGAGTTTGAGGCCAGCATTGGGCTCTGTGCTGACAGCTCAGAACCTGGAGCCTGCTTCGGATTCTGTGTCTCCCTCTCCGACCCTCCCTTACTTGTGCTCTGTCTCTCTCTCTTTCCCCAAAATAAATAAATAAAATTAAAAAAAGTAAAAAAGACAGCACTTTTTGCATTGATTTTGATTTCTAGTGCTAGTTACCACACAAATAATTTTTTTCTTGCAGATTCCATCATAATTACATGTACCAATCCTAATGCTAACCTAAAACCTCAATTATATGCTTTATCTAGAGAATAAATTTCTTAAACACTAAACTTGGTTATTAGAATGAAGAAAATTTACCTTGTGTTTAAATTCTCAACTTAATGATATTATTTTTAATAACATATAAAATTAAATCAATATAATTATTTCCCTTGTATATTTGTTTATTTTTGACATATTTATTTTTTATTATTTATCATATGCTACATATTATATCTAATAATATAAATACAGATATTAAATATATATTATCTGTGGACTGAGCCCAAAGTCTAATGAAAGAAACAGATATATAAACAAGCAATTATAAGCAAAGCATATTATAAGCCCTGTAACAGAAATATAAATATGGTGTTTGAGGTGTATCTCTAAAATGTCATTGTTTATATTGCCACAATTATCAGTAAAGCAAGTAGTTTATAAATCAAAATTATGATATTAGTAGAGAATGACAAATTCAACATTTACTGAATTTATTATACATAGTATTATTTAATAAGATGTACATATCATTTAACTGCCATTTATAATACCAATTATATTTGTTATTCATGATAAATAGAAAACAATAATTTCTATTGTGAGGAAAAAGTGCAATAATACCAGTATTTTGAATTACCAACATGTTTTTTTTCAATTTCAAAAAGCACATGTAGGATTTAAATGATTAAAAAAAAAAAAAAAGATACATAACCCGTAAACCTTGCTATTTTGGTGTACTTCATGTTAGAAAATGTTATACTTATTTTTGGGGGGATATTATACTTATTTTGGGGGGATTCTTGTTTGAGAAAATATCTAAAACCACGGGGTGCATTAACCCGTTCCTAATGTACCCTATGTTAACATAGTTGTCTACGTGTATGGCATTTTCATCTAAACATTGGTGACTATCCTGGTATCCTAGAGCATGAAATGACACAACAGACAATCTTGCACAATATTTCTTTATTTCATGTTTTCATCTCTGGTTACAGAGTTCATAATCCAGCTCACTGAAACTGCTAAGGGGATAGTTCACAGTCCCCAAACACATACTGCAGGTTCTATGCACTGAGATGCTGATTCTCAGATAGAGAAACTGAAGGACTCCATAAAAATCCGCTTTTTGCTTTTTTTTTTTTTTTTTTTTTTTGCTTCTATTCTTGCCAGGACCTGCACCCCCATTTCACACATGTCTTGTAACACAAATAGCATATGTTCTCCTTATAAAGGTCAAACACTGAATGATTTCTCTAGAATAGTAACATCGAAAGAAGGACCAGGTGAGAATGGCCCAACAGAGCGATCACATGCATACCCCGGAATACTGGAGCTAAACATCTCAACTCCAAGACCCCTCGACTCCAAGGATTCACACTTGGGTCTTCACCTTTGTTTTAACTGGCTCCTGGATGACTGAGGGGACACCGACACCAGACCACCATCCTCAATAAAAAACCTGCAGACCCTGAACAAAGACAAGGCTCCGGCTTCTTTCCTTTCCAAGTCTCCCAGGTGCTCCGTCTGCACCTGCTCTGTCTGTACCTTCAATAAACTCTGCTCTCACTTCTTGCTGATTCACATTTGATTTCCATTGACAGGCCAAAGACAATCTTGGCGGGTCCTGCGTTACCTGCTACGGGTCCCTGGGTCCTGCCTGCCAGCATCAATTGGATAAAATAAAAATCATTTACCTGCATCACAGTGCTGTCACAAACTTGCAAGGTGCATTAATTTTTCTATACTTTCTACATCCTAGACAATACTTGCTTTCAAGACATTTTTTCCCCACCACCTAGTTGTACATGTTTCTTTCAAAATTAAATGAGCAAAATCTCATCCTGATATTTCGTTGCTTATATGGACTATATTTTCACCCAATTTTCTTTTTGGAAAAATTCTCTTGGAGTGATAGTACCTGAACAGTGATTCTGTGCCTAAGTGAATTACATGTAATGGGGACAATAGCGCAATTAGGGATGTCATTTGTAAAATTGATGTACAATTTAATAAACTTTACTCTGAAATAATTCTTAAAAATAAAGTTAACTTTGCTTATAATTTATCATCACCAGAGCCGAATTGATCTATCTCTGAGTCACATACCTTAGAATATGGGACATATATAAGGATCTAAAAAATATTATGCAAATTTGAATTGAAGGATAAAATTGTGCCTCATTCTCCACAGGTGCCTCTGGTTGTAAATATTTGATTACTCTTGTTTGTTATAAGTTTCAAAAACAAACTAAAACTTTTCTATTTGATTCCTAAATATTTTCTCAATTACAGTATTGCAAATATCCCAAACATACATGAATATTAAAAACTCACAGCCTCAGAATTTTGATGAGGTTCACAATGTTTAGATACTTGGATTTTCAACTCAAATCATATATTATCGCATACACCTACTCACACATAGACACACACACACATACTGAATTACGATGAGCGGATAACAATAATAGAAACAATATTCTATGAATCCGATTCGAAATATTAGCTAATTTGACAGCTTGGATAACTTTTTTAACCCTGTAAAACAAGAAGCATTGACATGAAACAAATCGGCATTATGATGGTGATGCTTCATCACGTTTAAAATGTAATAAAGTAGGGGTGCCTGGGTGGCTCAGTTGGTTGAGTGACTGACTTGGCTCAGGTCATGATCTCGGGGTTCACGAGTTCAAGTCCCACGTGGGCTCTGTGCTGATGGCTCAGAGTCTGGAGTCTGCTTCAGATTCTGTGTGTGTGTCTCTCTCTGCCCCTCCCCTGCTCGCTCTCGCTCTCTCTCTCTCTCTCTCTCTCTCAAAACATAAATAAATAAATAAAATTTAAATGTAATAAAATATATCAAACATTTCTCATGCCATGGGATAGTGGGAGAAAAATGGCATTGGTGAAACTGACCTGAACAACTTTTATTTTCATGAAATGTATTCTTGTGCAAGTGGCTGACGCCCTAGTAGCAGTTTGTGTATTTGATGTAAAAGGCATTGCATCCGCTAGGAAGCATTTCGCAAGGTCAGAAACGAAACACATCTGAACCTGCTGTTAACATTCAGCAAAATATACTGCAGATATTCTGGAATCTTTTTTTTTTTTTTCTGTCACTGTGGATCAGATGCCGTGCAACCTACATAGACAATGATGGCATACATTCCATTTCTGTAAAAATATGCTTTTCAATAGAGAAAGAATGAACTCTTACCAGTTCAGATGCAGAATCTCACTGCACTGCATCTTCCCTGACTACTGAAATCTTTAACGCTCACAGAAACCATTTATAAGGATTTGAGCATGTCTGTGAAAGTGATGTACAAGTTAAAAACATGGTAAAGAAGATTCCTTAGGAATCAAACTCCTTCATAAAAGACAAGTACTTCCTTTCTAAATTCAAAATAAGAAAATGTGATCAGTGATTCAAAATAATGGGCACTCAGCCATTTCTTTCCTCCTGGTCAAACCTTTTTTTTTTTTTTTTTTTTTTTTTTATCCTTATGCTAAGTGTAGCATAACTGTACTCTAATTTCATGATACATAAGCTGGTACATCACAACATCTCAATAATTAGCCTATCAAGACAGAGAGATCTGGGGCGCCTGGGTGGCTCAGTCGGTTGAGTGTCCAACTTCAGCTCAGGTCATGATCTCACAGTTTGTGAGTTCGAGCCCTGCATTGGGGGCTCTGTACTGACAGTTCAGAGTCTGGAGCCTGCTTCAGATTCTGTGTCTCCCTCTTTTTCTTTTTCTTTTTTTTTTTTTTCAACGTTTATTTATTTTTGGGATAGAGAGAGACAGAGCATGAATGGGGGAGGGGCAGAGAGAGAGGGAGACACAGAATCGGAAACAGGCTCCAGGCTCTGAGCCATCAGCCCAGAGCCTGATGCGGGGCTCGAACTCACGGACCGCGAGATCGTGACCTGGCTGAAGTCGGACGCTTAACTGACTGCGCCACCCAGGCGCCCCTCCCTCTTTTTCTACTCTTCCCCTGCTCATGCTCTGTTTCCCTCTCCTTCAAAAATAAATAAGCATTAAAAAATAAAAAAAATAGAGACCTAAACAAATACAAAACAACGGCTACTGAGAGGGAAAATGTTTAATTATATCTTAAATAGATCCTTATTGTGACAGTAAATTACACACACACACACACACACACACACACACACACGCATGCACACAAATACCTGCAAACTGCAAATGGCATATCCCTGTAATATTTACAAAACAAATAATATGGATTATACTTCAGAATAATGGAAATTTGTGAAACTTTTATATTTTAAAATCATTAGAGTTGGATATACTTTAATAGAATGATTCTTCACGTTTCTTAAGCCCAATTCAACCATTCCAGAAATTTACCATTTTTTCAAGTTTTTTAAATTATATTACTTCTAGCGATGTCTTAAAAATTCTGTTGGCTATTTTGTGATGACACCTGTATCATGTCAAGTTTCCCCAACATTCTCTCTCATCAGTGGCATCAGATCATAGCCGCAATTAATTGGCATTCTTTTACTCAAAATTGCCCATTTTTGGTTAATGTCTCTTCTGCACTAGAGCCATAGTCTGGGCTCCAATATGTGTATAGTAACTAATTTAATATTCACAACTCCTTTTTTCTATCTTACAAATGATAATTTTAAGATGATAATCATGAGCTCATTATGAGATGTTAATTCATGCTCCCAATGACATAGTTAGTAGTTAATTGCTGAGTTAAAACCTGAGTTAGAGAAATCTAGCTATAAAAGCTCTGTTCTTCACAACTACAGACATTGTCACGAACGATGACAGTGTCAGCATTCTTGTGGCCACTTTGATCTACATAAATGTTCATGAACAGCCATTATGTCTGATGAGTGGTGCATTCAAAAGCCCACTATACGCCAGGTGACACTCTACTAACTTAGTACCAACTTTGGGACTTTCCAACTATAGGAACATGGCCAACATTTTTGTCTCTATGGATTTCTATTTCCTTATTTTAAAATGAGCATAACTCTATCTAACTCATTAAACTTGGTAGTTTATAGTGACATCAAATGAGATGTAGAAGAAAAAAAGATTTTTAAACACAGATTTTAAAATTATAGGTACAGTAGTAATACACTCAAAGAAGACACTATAAACCAGATAAACATTAAACTGCAGATTCAATAATAGTCTAACAATAAGTAGAGAAAGCAGATGGGAAAATTGCAATGCATTTAAAATAGGCAAATGGAAGCCTACAGAAAGCAATAAGTAGGTAGCTGTTTCCATTTCCATATCCTCATCACCTAAGCCTGTTGGTAATATCACTACTATAGCCATAATTCTTTTGGAATAAAGAAATCTAATTGCCCGAATTTAAAGATGATAAAAAGTAATATAGTTGCACAAAGGAGTTCAGGTGTCCTTCTTGATTGTTCACCAAAGGCAGGGGGAAATAACCTTTTCCTTCACTCTCAACTGTATTGTATACCATTGTTCTTAGAGTTACCCTGGTTACTAGAAGCAGAGGCATCTGTGAGCATGTTAGGGCTCTCTGGGCTCTACCTTGACCTATTGAATCAAAATCTCTAAGGATGAGTCCCATTTAACATTAACAAGCTCCCAGGATGATTCTTATACATACTAAAGATTGAGAATCACTGCTGGACACACAGACCCAACATCAAATAAATCAAATTTGCTGTGCAGTAGAATGAGAAATATGTCAATAATGCTTATGTAACTCTCCAGCAGATATGTGCAAAGATATGAACAGAGAATAGCAGAGATGGACATATTCATTCAGGGAACATTTAAATACCTGCTCTAGACTTGGACCTGAGTTGAAATGCTGAGGTTAACAAAGGTGAATAAAGCATAGTCCTGCCTTTACGTAACTCAAGTAATTAACTGTAATAATTATTGGAAGTTTCCAAATCAAGACACCTCATCAAACCTAGAGGGATTAAAATAACTACAAAGAAGGTGATATTTGAGCAGTGTCTTGACAATCATGTCAGTTTTAAGAAATAATCTACGGATCAAAGCTTGATTGGAAAGCCAGAGATAACATGTCCAAAGTCATGACAACATGAGGAAGAGTGGCTAATTTGGAAAACTGACAATTGTAATCTGATAGCCAACAACTGAAAAGCATATGCAAAAGTTGAAAAGAAAGAAAGAAGGCAAGAAAAAGAAAGAAAGAAAGAAAGAAAGAGAGAGAGAAAGAAAGAAAGAAAGAAAGAAAGAAAGAAAGAAAGAAAGAAAGAAAGAAAGAAAGAAAAGGGAAAGGAAGTTGTGAGATAGGAATTGGAGATGTAGACTCAGTTCAGGACAATGTTGTTCTGTGTCATACTATGAAATGAAACTAGACGTGATTCTATGTTGCTTAGAAGACTCACTGAAAATCACAAGAAGGGTGGCGATGTGTTGAGATTCTAGTTTTAGGAGATGGATGGATTAGAAGGCAAGAATGGATGCAAAAGGGCCCAGTAAAGAAGATATTGAAGTTGACAAGAGACTTAAAAACACATCCTCAGTTATGAGTGGAGTCAAGGATGAAGAAGGAAGTGTGGTTTCCAGAGATGTTGGTGCATGTTGGGAATAAAATATAAGATATATAAGATATATAAGATAATCTAACACACCTAATATAAGATAAGGTGTATTATTGAGAGGCGACATCTTTAGTTTGGAGCATGACAGTTTGAAGTCACTGGAGGAAATGGTGAATCAAAGAGTTTTTAATGGAGGAAAATTCTGGGTTAGAAATACTAATTCCAGAGCCATTACCGTGCAGGTGATAGCTGATCCCAGAGAAATTGACGAGAGTTCTCAAAGAGACTGGCAGTCAGGAAAGAAGATGAAGCGAATCAGACAGGGGAATAAGAAAGGAAGGGAGAGCACTAAAGTAAATGAAGGATTGTCTGGAGGGTAATAATGGGTAGCTAAGCATTGAAAGATTATGCAAAGATTAAAAAAATAAGAACCCAAACTATGTTGAATATGGCAATGTAGAGACCTTTGAACTATCAGAAGAAAACCAGGTCCGTAGAGCGGTTGGACAAATATTTTAAAATTTTGAGGACTAAAAGGAAACCATGTGGCTGTATAGAAAGGCACAAGTTAGAAAGGACATGGAACTGTTTAGTTTTAATTTTATTTCTTTTGAGGAAATAGTTTTTAAAATTAAAAAAATATTTTTAAAATGGGAGGATTTTAAATAGATACACTCCATGTCAAAAGGATCTAGCAGAATGGAAACAATGTTTTCTTTCCAGAAAGGACATAATTAAAGATATAAGGCAAACCATCAAAGCATCCAGCTTTGATTTTCCATGATATTAGGTCCCCAAAGCAAAACAGTCCAAAGCAATTTGTAAAGGCACCCATCGATTTCAAGCAGCTGTTATTTTATTTATTTTACCACAGGCAATTTTTTTTTAAGTTCAGAACATCTCCTCTGGCCCTACTGACTTTCTAGTCTTTTTGCTTACTCTGATTCACCTCAGTGAGCTGATCCCCATTCTTCAGTCATTTCTTTCATGGCTTCCTTTCTGTAATGTCATCATATACAATTTGAGAACTTTCTGATTCAGTAACTCCCTGAATACCTCAAGTATTCTCTTCAGTTGAAGCATAGTGAGGTCATTCCTGTCTCACAGTTCTGGAGGATGGAAGTCTGAAATCAACATGTCAGAGGTAGATGCTCTCTCTGAAGTGTTGGGGGGAGTCTGTCCCATGCCTTTCTTTTAGCCTTGGCATTGCTGGCAATTGTTGCAATTCCTTGTCTTGTAGAAGTATCTCTCTATACTTCTCTTGCATCGTCACATGGCATTCTCCCTGTATGTCTTCACATTATCTGTGAAACATCCCTTTGTGTGTGTCTGTCTTTAAGTCTCTTCTTCTCTACTTAGAAGGACACTAGCTATACTGGATTAGTGCCCCATCCATGACCTCATCTTAAGTTGATTACATCTGCAAACACCCCATTTCCAAATAAGGTCATGGTCACAGGTCCTAGGGGTTAGAACTTCAACATATCTTTCCAGAGAGAACAACTAATCCTATAGTATTTGTAATGACTGAACTGAAATAATGTAGGATGGCAGCAGGAAGGGTGTGGGGAAAAAACATAGAAAAAAGAGAGTGTGCAAAAATCGTCCTAAGAAACATATCAATGGGCTGATGAGGAAGAGATATGTGCTGAACAAAGAAGAAGAAAGGAAACTAATAGAGTGTTAATAGGTAAGACAGAAAAAAATTACCCAATTTAGAAAATAAGTTGTGTAACTAAAAATCAGGATAATTATGCTTCCCATGGGGTATTTGAAATTTAAATATCCGTGAAAAAAGGAATTTTCATTTTTTTCTTCAAGAAGAAACATAAAGAGTAACAAGTAAAATTTAAGATAAATTCACTTGCAACAAATTTTAGAAATGAATTTGAGATATTTTAATAAATGAATGAAAGTGGTAATATAATATTGTTTTTAACATGATCAAATTTTTTGAACAAGTAATTTATATAAACCACTTACTTTGATGGATTATATATGTAAATATTATATTATAAATCTCAATGTGTAGAAACACAGGAAATATCAAAACCTCAAATAACTGGGGCACCTGGGTGTCTCAGTCAGTTAGGAATCCAACTCTTTATTTTGTCTCAGGTCTTGATCCCAGGATAGTGGGACTGAGCCCGTGCTCTCATTCTCATTCTCTCTCTCTCTCTCTCTCTCTCTCTCTCTCTCTCTCTCTCCCCCCGTCCCTCTCCCCTGCTCTCATTCTCTCTCTCTAAAATAAAAAAAAAATTAAAAACTAGAATGATTATAAATAAAAATTACTGTTGGTTGGTTAATGGTGTCTCAGAATAAAGTCAAATTCATTAATGTACATGCATATTCACTTTGAATCTTCTCTGTCGATTTTCTCCTAATTAAGTGGCATGTAGTAATCTCAGTAAATATGGTTATTCAATGCATATTCATTGTTAAATAATAGCACAGGCAACTTACATATACTTCGAGTCAAATATTTACTACCTTTAATCTTTTACATCGGTAACTTTTTGGTTAGACAATATAGGTAAGAAAGCACTTCAGTGCCCATTGTTGATCCTCTTATATACCCCAAATAGCTATTCTGTCTAATAAGTAAGCAACTTAACAACAGACCATAACAATTATTATCATTTTTTTTCACTTTCTTTGTACATGCGTAAGACTTAAAAGTGAATTAATGTATCCTGTTAGCCCATGAAAGAAAGCAATAATGCATATCAACCAAGCACTGTGTACCAGAAATACATATTGCTTGTTTTTTAATGTGATTTGTAAGTTTTGGTATGGTTTTCCCTTAAATGAGAGATGACAAGAAGGGATATCAAGGAATAGTCAGTCTCCTTAACTTACAGCTAGCTCTAATAGTAAACATTTATTTATATGTGATGACAGAGTCTCAGTAACAAAGACAGTAGATTAGCAATCACAACAAAATTTATATTATTAAATTTTATTAAATATTTATATTAGTTAATATAATAATTTTATATTATTAAATTTTATTAAATTTATTTATATTATTAAGTCATTTAATTTCAGGTGGCAGCAACATTAAAAACTATCTTTCACCTGACTTTATTTTATTTTACCTTTTCTTGGTTTCCATGTCTTTTAATCCTGCTTTAAAATTTTCAAAAAAAAATATATATGTATATATATATACACACACACATATATATATATGACTAGATTACATCATTTTGAAGAGAATGGTTTACAAATTAAAGAAAAATGTCAAAGTGATTTAGCTAAATATATGCAAATCAGATGGATTAACTATTTGATTTTATCTATCTTTTATCTATCATTTATCATCTCTCTCCCTATATCTATATATCTAAACTTTTTTAATGTTTATGTTTTAATATTTAGTTTTGAGAGAGAGAGAGAGAGAGAGAGAGAGAGAGAGAGAGAGAGAGTGAGCGCAAGCCAGATAGGTGCAGAGAAAGAAGGAGACCAAGGATCTGATATGTGGGCTCTGCTCTGAGAGTAGAGAGCCTGATGCAGGGCTCTATGCCATGAACTGTGAGATCATGACCTGAGCCAAAGTCATACTCTTAACTGACTGAGCCACCCAGGCACCCCTAAAAAAACAACCCCAAAAAACCATTAATTGGAAATATCGAGTAAGCATACTAACTTAATGGCTATTATTTCAGACTGGGTATTATGCATAATTAAAGCGTGAAATATGCAACATGAATTTTGAACTCTGTGTATATAATTTCACTTGATATAATTTTGGAAGAAAAATTATAATATTTTAGATGTGTACTAATTAAAGTTGTTACAGGTCAAATTTTCTCCACTGTTAGGATTGAAAAAAACATGCATACTATGAAATGTACTTGGGCACTGTATATAATTAACTTAGAACAACAAGAATAACATCAATGAAAACAAGGTGTTTCATAATTTTATATGATTTTGCATCACTTTGTATACTGAATTCTAGTATCATGGATTCTTAGGTTCTGAGAAGGAGTTATAACATCCGCTTGTATATCCATGATGAGACAACAGGAAAGATTTTGTTGAAAGGAAGGCAGTGGACACTTAATGGAAAATAGGAAAAAAAATCCTGGGGCACCTGGGTGGCTCAGTCAGTTAAGCATCCAACTCTTGATTTCGGCTCTGGTCATGATCTCATGTTAGCACAGAGCCTGCTTGGTATTCTCTCTCTCCCTCTCTCTCTGCCCTGCCCCCACTCACACACATGCATGCCCTTGTGTGCACTCTGTTTCTCTCTCAAAATGAATCAATAAACATCAAAAAAAGAAAAAAAATTAATTTTCAAACAATTTTAAGACTATTACCAATTGTTTAAAGATTATAAAGTAAAGTAAGTTTTAGAAAAGCCCTAAACACCTCAGATTATACACACACACGTGTATATAATTCACAGTGAATTATATTCTCCATATTTATAATCACACTTTGACAGGAGTATATCAATCTGCTTACATAGTTCTATAATAGATTGTTATTAAATTCACAGCACTCCTGCTAAATTTTTATATTATAATGTTACTAAATTATCTTAAAATCAAAGCAGTTGCTATGACACTACCTACTTCAGTACCACATGCGACAGTCAACTAATGTGTAATTTGTAATATATGTAATATACTTTTGTGTAATGGTACTGCAGTATCTTAAATTCACTTAAACTTGTACATATTATAAACATTTTGATCACAGGATAGGATTATAGAAAGCATTGTCATTCTCTCCTGATTTTAAAAAAGAATCATCTTACTCTGCTATTTATACATTCACCATTTTGCTTAAAGTGAGATCAAGGAGCAAAGAAACTCTTCAATTTATTAATACAACCACATAAATGTATGCAAATCCAGACTGCATTACTTGAATAAGCATTTAATGGTTATGAATTAAAAATTGTTCTTAATATAACTACTTTAACTATTTTTATGTGTTCTATTATTTAAGTATATTGGGATACATAGATGATGAATAGATGGAAAGAGCCATTTGTGTCTACTCCATTATGTCCATTTGTCTATCTCTCATCTTACCAGAATGAATTGAATGTAGTCTATTAAAAACAAAGGACTTAGTACATACATAAATATATAAAAAAACTTAGGATAGGAAATTATTTTATTTTATTTACTTTTTAACAAAATTATTTGAACCGTCAACGAAGGCAATAGGGCAAAGTGGAAATAGAATGGTGATATTTATTGAAATAAAAGATGTTAGTACACAAAACTCACGATAATGACCCCATAGGTATTTTCCTTCTCACTTCGATTTTATGGATTATGATTTTAAACATTTTCAAGAACTGCCGTATATAATCATGACAAGTTCCCTCTGAGAGAAGAGCTATGCTCACGTAGCATGAGGAAGCTGACACATAGAAAGGATGAGTCATTAGCTAAGGTCAGGTTGCTGGCAGGTGGCTGCTTTTACATTTAGCAAGTCTAACTCCAAAGTATGATCTCAAGCAGTACAGAGGGCTTCAGACTCTTTCCTAGAGGATGACTATGATCTTGGCTTTAATTTTTATTGCAACAAAAGAAACCAAATCCCTTTAATGAGCCATAGTATCCATAATATAAAATATAAAAACAGGGCAATCGCACAAATTGTGGGTCTCCATAACCTGGGCACCATATAGGTAAAGAGTCACAAAAGCATTGCCACGGTGAATATATCCAGCAGCCCATCTCTTTTTTGTTATAAACATTTTTCAGTGTGAATAATAACAAATCAGTTCTAAGACAGGACAACCTGGGAGGTGCTTGAGTTAGGTGGTAGATATGGGTTTGTGCAGTCCGAATAAATACCTCCCTGGAGCTCTTGTGGAAGTCTTGTGGTTAATTTGACAGGACAAAATATAGAATAAAATGATTCCTTACAGACTGGCCTCTGAATCAGACACTGGAAAATAATTGTGTAGCAGTGATTTTGAGATTAATTTCTTTGACAATATCTATTTTATTCTGGTAAGTAAGTAGAAGGTATCTATCTTGCTCAATTACTGTAGTCTCCATTATTCTATACACATCGAAGCTAATCAGCTGTAGTTGTTTTTGGTTTTTTGTTTCCACATAGTAAAATAGAAAAGAATGGAACTTGCCTGGTTAGAAAACTAGCTGACCTCTACAGTGAGTGTATTGTGGGCAGGACTGAGACTCATTTAAGTTTTCAAGTTACCATGTAAATAAATAGTTAAGTTCAAAAAAGCCATAATTCAGTTGCATGGTGAGAAAAAGCAAGCTATCTATCTCTCTTGTAAGACCTCCCAGTTACCTATACTTAAAAAAAAAAAAAAAAAAAAAAAAAAAAAAAACCCAAAAAAAAAACACTATTAAAGATTTAATTTAGAAAATATACTTTTGTTTTTTTTTTCACAGAAAACATTAGATACAATAACTAAATGAAATATATTTACTTATGTAACTGATATATTACAAAGAATGATAAAAGAAAACTCAAGGTAATTTTTAGTACCTGCTATAAAAATGGAAGATTCAAGGGGAGTCTGAGATAAGTTTAAATGAAATGTCATGACTTCTGGAACATTCTAAGAGAGCAGTAGAGAAAGTATGAAGGCCCATTAAGAAGGTAAGGCCGTTCTAAAAGTGAGAGATAATGATGGCTTAACTCCAAATAGAAACGCTGATGCAGACAAGTTGTCAGATTCTGGAAAAATTGAATGTAGTTTAGCATCAAAGTGGAAGTTACTAGGATGATTACAAGCCATTTGGCCAAAGCGGCTGGAGGAGAGGATACGATTTCCTCAAGTTAAAGTTCCAGAAATGCCAAATAAGCTACACATCCAACAATAATAAGGATCAAACAAAAAGACATACATTGTTTCTAGCAGATTTCTTTTCAAGAAGGTGTAAAACATAAAAATGTTCAGAGAACACCTGTGCCCATGGCTCAACATTTATCCGTACACTGTTATATAAAACAATAACCTGGAAAACTTAGGTTTGCAAAGAATCAAGAAATAATGTATTTTAGATGAAATACCATACAGATTAAATCCGCAATATAGATGGAGTAAAAAAATGCATTTTTCTGAAACTAGGATTTAGGCAGATTGGACTATCCCATGTGAATTCACAAAATCAAGTAACTCTCAGGATTTGAAGGTCAATATGGTGAAGGAACGTTCTTGGAATATTTGCATTTGATTTTGTTTTGGATTCGTTTTTGGTTTTGTTTTTCAAGTCTGCAACAGAACGCTGATACTCTTCTGGATCTTTCCTGTTAGGGTAACTGAGTATCAGATTCTGGGGCAGGAAAGCGTAAGCTCCATAGAGGTCCATAGAACTAGGATTCTCCCAAACTCATTCATTCACACATTTTTTTTCCTTAGAAATCTGGAAATATCATAGAATCTAAGCCATACAGACATCTCCGTGTAGTTAAAATTATATGTGTATATATTTCCCTGAAGGAAATAAAATATTTGAATATCCATCTTTTCCCATCTTTCCCTGCTACCTATCTCCACATTAATATAATATATTTATAATATATTTATATATTTATATATAATTAATATATATTATATATAATTAATATATATTATATATTATATATAATATATATTAATTATATTATGCATTATATATTAATATATTATAATATATATTTTATATATTAATAGATATATTTATATATATATAATGTTTATTTATTTTTAAGAGAGAGAGAGAGACAAGGGTGAGCAGGGAGGGGCCGAGAGACAGGGAGACACAGAACCTGAAGCAGGTCCCAGACTCTAAGCTGTCAGCACAGAGCCCGACACCAGGTTTGAACTCGTGAACCATGAGATCATGACCTGAGTTGAAGTCAGACACTTAATTGACTGAGCCACACAAGCACCCCCAAGACAGCATATATTTTTTCCACCTAGGAGCTATTGCCACGCTAGTCTTTGGGAAGACAATTTTTAACATAATTTTAGGGCAGGTTGGGGCTAAGCCTGTTTCAAGTTACTGCCATTGACAAGAAATGAGAGAAAGGACATTTTCATGTAACCCTTAGATGATGAGATTTCACATATCCCCAAGAATAAATGGTTCAGCCATCAAAAGAATATAAAATCTCCACAGACTGTCTTCACTTTCACAATAGGCTAGCCGCCCTAACTAATAGAACAACAATAGGTCTAACAAAAATAATGTACATGTAATCTATGAGATGACTGTGCTTTTGAACTATACTGGGTCCTAATATTTTACTTTGTCCTCAATTTATGTTATGTATTACCGTTCAACAAGACTCTTCTTCATTAAAATAAATTATTTTAAACAAGCAAATTTATTTTAAAACACATTTTTATCCCCAACTCAGACATACAGCCACAACAGAATTAACGCTTCCATAGAATACAGAATATGCAGAACAAATGAAAGTTAAAATCGCCACTATATTAATCTGAACACACATCATTCACCTTAATAAAGAAAACCAAGGGAGATAGATACTCGAGGACTGTTTAGGAGCCTGACAAAGAAAGGTAGAAAACACAGAAATGGCTTATTATATATAGGCTGATGTGGTTCCTTTAGCCTGATTGGGGACTTCCAATTCTACCATGTGTCCTTCCATGGGCATCTTTGAGAAGCATGATACTTGCTTTTTCTCAAAGGTAAGAGCAGAGTCATTGGACAGGCCAGTCTCTGAATTGGGTTGGGCACAACAGAGGAATTTTCCACTATGTGCAGGGAAACATATTAAAACTTCAACTTCTATTCATTTCATTTCATCATTTTAACATTTCTACTTTGGTCTATGCTGTTTGATTTGCGTAATATGTCCATATACAGTATGTGTGTGTGTGTGTGTGTGTGTGTGTGTGTGTGCGTGTGTGTGTGTGTGTATATGTAAGTATGTAAGTATATGTAAGTATACAGTATATATCTAATTTATCATTACAAATATACATGTATTGGGGAGCTTGCTAAATCTCTTGCTGATTAAATAAGATTGAGTGCAATCAATTTTTGGAGACCACTACGTGGAACCTTAGTTTTTGAAAGTCTATCCAGACAGATGCCACTTCTGATTGCAGTTTTCTCTAGTCTGTGGGAATCGAGTCGTAGAGGAAAGCAGGTGAAACATGTTTCAATTAATTAAGAACTCTCTTTTAATCTAAGTTTTTGACGTCTGACGCTTGGGTGTTAAATATTTGTATTTATAAAATCATGGCCATAGTTTATGGCAATTTTATTTTTTTCACATTTAAAAAATGTAATGTTTATTTATTTTTGAGAGTGAGATAGACTGCAAGTGGGGGAGGGGCAGAGAGAGCAGGAGACACAGAATCCGAAGCAGGTCCAGGCTCTGAGCTGTTAGCACGAGCCTCATGCGGGGGTCGAACTCACGAATTGTGAGATCATGACCTGAGCTGAAATCGGATGCTTAACAGATTGAACCACCCATCTTTTTCATATCTTTAATTCCTTCTCTACCAAAATAATAGTTGATAATGTTATTGTTACTAATAGTAGGAGTAGCAGTTATAGTTGGCAGGGGAGGTGATGTATTGTCAAGAATGTTCCTTAGAAATTACTTGGCATTTAAATTCTCAAAAGCAAACAATCTTTGGCACACAGGTATCTTTTTTAGTTCAATTCTCCTAATCTGCCATCCTTCCCTACACTGTTGGCTTTTGATTCTCTGCTGCTATGATTTGCCTCATCTAATTGCTGTATGTGTTAAAGACCATGCACTTTAATTCAACACTAAATTAGTTTGAGGCGTGAATGATTTGAAATGTCAAGAAGCTGTATCACTCCAGTAAATCAAATACACTGTCTGTATTAAGAGAATTCTAATTGAGGAGGCAGTTAAACCATGAATCTCGCCAATTTTCTGGTATGGAGAACTTTCTACTGCCAAGCTCAAGAGGACCGAGGGTGAGCCACAGAGGTGTGTTTAGACAGTAGGGATGAAGAATTTCTTAAACATCCTTTGCTCAATGTGTTTATTCCTCCCTGTAGGCAGAACATGAAGTTCAGTATGTGATGTGTTACTGTTTATATTTCAAAGCACCTACCTAGATTTGATATAATTGATTTTTTTAAATAACTCCAAAATGAGAATTACTTGAGAATCAGCATGATTCATAACTCAGACTTATTTACATATGATTTTCTACACAAACAACAAGGCAAACTTTATATGCAAGGTGAAGGGAAGAAGTGGAGAGGGTCCTTGGCTCTTTGTTATTAAGCAAAAAACATGAAGGTGTACCGTTATTCTAAGGTCTAAGTAGCTCACGTGTCTAGAGAAGTCTTCAATTGTGAGCTTGCTCACAGTTAAAGTGAGTTAGTCAAAGAGAGGTTATAAAAGCATTTAGTGGGGGACAGTAGAGGAAAAACATTTTTTATGATAGTTACTTCCAACTTCTCCTGCGTCTTTGAGTCTATTAAAGGTCTCAAGGCATCAGGCAGGGCTACAGATACCAAACATGCAGATAACTTATTCCAGAAGAAGCCACGTGGCTTTGGCCCTTGTCTCTTCTCAGACTTATCATTGTAGAACAGGAATTGAGTTGCTCAAGCACACGATAATAACTCCATTTTTTTCTATGACATCAACTGTGTTCACGCCTATAAAGGTTCCAAGTGCAGGCAAAGCAGAGAAGACAATCATTTAAAAGAAATGCAATGTGACAGTGCAATTACATTTCAGTAATGAACCCTGGGGTTGTCATATTATCATGTGTCTGAAATATACTTATTATAGATTTGTACAAAAGACAATTATTAAATCACACTGCAAATGTAATTTATGGCTGAATATGATGAATTATCTAGTTTGTATATTATTGTTTAATATTATTACTTATGTTCCAAATGCCCTCCCTATCAATGCTTATTTGAGGCTTTCTCTAACACATCATAAGTTTTATAATATTATATAATAAACCTTTCCTAAAAGTCTAAGCATGTGCTAACTTTCTCCATTGCTTTGGGAATCACTTAGCTCTTTGAAAAGGCTATATAGGGGCGCCTGGGTGGCTCAGTCGGTTAAGCGTCCGACTTCAGCTCAGGTCACGATCTCATGGTATGTGAGTTCGAGTCCCGCGTCGGGCTCTGTGCTGACTGCTCGGAGCCTGGAGCCTGTTTCAGATTCTGTGTCTCCCTCTCTCTCTGACCCTCCCCCTTTCATGCTCTCTCTCTCTCTGTCTCAAAAATAAATAAAAAAAAAAAAACGTTAAAAAATTAAAAAAAAAAGAAAAGGCTATATAAAATAGTGGTAATATATAAGAGAAAAAATCATAAAATATGCGTTTTTGAAAAATAAAAAAAGTTAGAAATGTTCAAGCCCCAAATTAGAAATGTTCCAGCTTTTCTTCACAAATCTGTATAGAAACATAGGATCATAAGGTTTAATGTTACGCACTTATGTAAGATTCATTATTAAGAAAGATTCCTTACTGTTTTCCATCAATTTTATTGGCATTGGGAACAAAAGGATATAAGCAAAACAACAACAAAACAAAACAAACAAACAAAAAACCAAGGTCATTGCCTTCATTGAGCTTACAGTCTAGTTGCAGCAAAAGAATGACTCAAATTTTCATCTGGTTAAATATACATTTTCCAACTCTAATTGTTATAAGGAAAATACAAGATGTATTGGGAACATGTAACACAGAGCTCAATTCTAGTCTCGGGGGTCAGGGATGAATTTCCTGAAAAATTACATTAAGCTATATAATAGAATAAATCATTTAGCAGGAGATGCATGGCAACTTAAAAGAATGCAAAAGAAGGAATCCAGTGTGGCTAAAGGGCAAATTCAAGGAGAGTATGGAATGACATGGAGCCTTGTATCCTAAGAACAATGGAGAATCCATTGAGGTGACTAGGGCAGGGGAGTTACATGAATGAGTTTATGTTTTAAAATATTGTTTGGGCTTTAGTGTCGAGAATAGAACTCAGGGGACAGAGAAGGTATGAAGAGATCTGTTAGCAGCCTACTGGCATAGCTCAGGGAAGATATGATAATAGCTTGTCTCATATAATTTATGAAGGAGAGACATCCACCATGCAATATGATGTTTGCAAATTTTGTTTTCACATTAAAGAAAACAAAACCCTAAACAATCATACAAATTCAACTTAGAACCACACTAGAGAGAACATCATCTAATTCACACATGCTAAGGATAAGAAAGAAGTAATGCCTTAAGAGATTAAAATGAGCTACTTGCATTGTATTTCACGTACGTAAATTGACTACAAATTGGGAGGTAAAAGTTATTTGTAAAATGGAAGCCAAAAAAGGAACTAAACAATATTTCCTTTCTCTTGATGTTTACTTTTTTTCACATTAAGCAACAGGTACCTCAAGCCATAACCAAAAGGTAGGATACAGTATGATCATTATTCAAGAACTCTCCCTAATACTCACAAAATGTTCCTCACCAGGACAGTCTCCATGGACACAATCTGGTCTCTCTTTTACTTTTTTCAAAATGATGAGGTCAGTTTGACATTAATTTTCAACATTCACATTTTCATGTATATAAACATCAGTGAAAGTTGGATCTATTTAATCTGGAAGTAAAAACACTTATTTTTATGGCCTTTAGCTAAATTGAGGTTTTTAGTCGAAAAATGCACATTAAGATGAAAGTTGTTTGTTTGTTTGTTTGTTTCTTTCTTTCAAAGTGTATACATCACAAATGCCTGCAGTTGTTTGTTTGCGTCTTTGAAGGCTGCTGCTTTTGTGGACCGATTTTCAAACACCGTTTCACAGAAAACTGTTTACAGAGTTTAAATCTGTTAAGTTCGTACGGTTGGAAAGTCAAAAAGAGGTTTTCTGTTATATTTCAAAAGTATTTGTGTGTGTGTGTATAGAAATGAAAACAGGGAGGGGAAATGATCACACTCATTTAATAAGCTTTGAAAACACCAAGAATAACTAAAATATGATGAAAACGAGTACTGAAACAAGAGTTAGAAAGCAACAATGAAGTTACCATAAAAGTCCTGTTTTTTCGGTGCGCCTGGGTGGCTCAGTTGGTTAAGCGGCGGACTTTGGCTCAGGTCATGATCTCGCGCTCCGTGAGTTCGAGCCCCGCGTCGGGCTCTGTGCTGACAGCTGGGAGCCTGGAGCCTGTTTCAGATTCTGTGTCTCCCTCTCTCTCTGACCCTCCCCCGTTCATGCTCTGTCTCAAAAATAAATAAACGTTAAAAAAAAGTCCTATTTTTTCATGTGTATATATATATATATATATATATATATAATCATAAAGGTCTGAGAATACAGTGTACTAAATCACTTTCCCTTGAGTAGTGACAAAGCAGTTGTACCTCAGCCATAAAATTCCACAGGCAAATGTAGCCCCAAAGAGATAATTACATGCCTTTCTCTCTATGATATAGATGATTTCTCTCTTTGTTGTACATGAAAGTCTATGATCACAGTGACCACAGATATCTTATAAACTACACAAAGTTGGGACTATCACACGTAGGAGCAATACAAAAGGGGACTGATTTAGCTATGACACATTGGTTAGAAGGTTGACTCTAATCTAAAATGTAAATGAAGTTCCATAGAATGTGGAGCATTTATAAGAAACCTAAACGCACACATGTACACACACACACACACACACACACACACACACACACACAGTAACTGCTTAGGTCCAAACTTCTTAGGGTAAATATTATAACAAGTTGACTTGCTTGATAATGTTCTATCTCGTATAACTTGTATAGAGAACTGTCTTGTTTAAGTATTGAAAGAAGAAAGAGAAAAGAGTATATGGAATCCCGCATTGGGCAAATAGATGTATTTCTTCTTTTCCTTCATTTCTGCCTCTCCACCTTATACCACCTTACACCAGCCTAGGTCAGGGGACTAACTGTGTAAAAATACAAGAAACATCCATGCCCTAGTTTCTATAGTATGTTGTCCAACAAAATAATATATGCAAACATCCAAAAATTAAATTGATGTTCTTGATACTAACAATAACAGCAAAAATAATTTTTAAAATCTTAAAGAAAAAAATTACATAAAATCAAAGTCCACATCTCACATGATGATTGAATTGTGAATATGATTCCTAGAAATATTTTTTTTTCCTATTGGACAATAACTGAAAACAATAAAGCTGATGCCTAAATTATAGAAAAGAAATATAAGAAATGTACTTATCACCACATATGGGACATGTGACAGACTGAAGCACAGCAGAAATGTCTCCCATCACTTCATTTTTTAATTTTTTTACATTTTTTAAACTTTTTGAGATAGAGAAAGAAAAAGACAGAGTGTGAGTGGGGGAGGGGCAGAGAGAGGGAGACAGAATCCGAAGCAGGTTCCAGGCTCTGAACTGTCAGCACAGAGCCCGACGTGGGAACTCGAACTCACTAGCCATGAGATCATGACCTGACCCGAAGTTGGACTGTCACCCAGGCGCCCCTCTCCTGTCACTTGTTGATAGTTATTTTACACAACTCACATGAGGTTTCCTGGCATACTTTGAGAAACTATAGCCAGGTAGCAATAAATTTGAAACATCTATTCCATATGTTTGTTAAATCACTGCTGATGATTCAGCTTGCATCCTTATACAACCCGTGCCATTTCAGCAAATCATTAGTCCCATAGGCTTGGTGTCTTTTCCTCCAGTTTCCGGGAAAAGAAATGAAAATTTTCCTTTCATTGCATTGGATTCTAGTGTTTCTATCTACTTTCTCTTTTATCCCTCTTTATGCACATACATGTCTTCACTCTGCTTAGTTATTTTTGGTTTGTTTTTCAATCTGGGTCATCTACTGTGACATAGTAAAAGCAACATGGGCACTGAATCCAAAGGAATCTAAATGTGCATTATGATGCCGTCTTGTAATATTGTGCAAATTAAGGAAATTGCTTCATTTTTCAGTGAATTGAATAAGGAAATATATTAAATGCTTAATGAAATACATTATAAATGGTGAAAGTACTACAAAGCTGAACTCACTTTGCCCACTTCTTTTTGGTTATTTGTATTTAGGTGGCTACTCTTCTAAAAAAAAAAACCAGGTCAAACACCTCAACCTTTTATTACCATGTAGTTTATTCAATAATACAAAATCTGTGCCCCGCCATCCTTAAACTCTTCAAGCACGTAATGTACTTGTGGTTTCCGTGCCTCATTGGCCATTATGAGCAGTTTGCAATCCCGATTTTATTCCTCTGCTTTATTTGGAGAAAAATATACCTCAGAGCTTAAGCTTTTAGGATTAATGATAATCCTATGACAGCGCTCTTTTTACAAATTTAGGAAACCATATTGTTAACTCTTGTCTAAATTGATATTTTTATTAACACTCAGCTCTCTGAATATACTAAGTTGTATTCTACAAATTAATATATAGTAGCATACAGCAGTGTCTATAAATTATTGTTAAAATCTAATAACTCTAAAATCTAATAATTCCCAGATGAACTTGCAGAAAAATGTTCAGAAATCTATTGAAAAAAAAAAACAAAAAACCTGAGGGACACCTGGGTGGCTCCGTTGTGAAACCATGCGAATTCGGCTCAGGTATGATCTCACCGTTCGTGGGTTCGAGCCCTGCATTGGGCTCTGTGCTGACAGCTCAAAGCCTGGAGCCTGCTTCAGATTCTGTCTCCCTCTCTCTCTGCCCCTGCCCCGCTCATGTTCTCTCTCTCTCTCTCTCCCTCTCTCTCTCTCTCTCTCTCTCTCTCTCTCAAAAATAAACATTAAACAAAAATTTAAAAGAAAAACTGAAAAAGTATTTCACAAGTTTATTCTTCATGAATAATGGTCTATTGCCTTCCCAAACTAACATGAAACAGAATAATAGGTACCTACAACAATAGCCACTTTGTTAATGTAAGCAATGGGTGCTTATCTGATACAAAAATATCATTATACACATATACAATTATTTTAATATATTCAGGAAAAAATTTGCAAAAAGTCTTGATTTCTGCTTTACTCTGGTCCTTTATTTTCACTTGCACACCTAGCCCCACCCAACTCTATTAAAAACACCACGATGTACCAAGTGTCTCAAGGCAAACTCCCAGGAGGAGGGCACCGTTCTCTTCCACTGTCCCTGTCCCGGTATCTGCTGGCTTCACTCCCAAGCTCTGTCTCCTTCTGACATCCTGTACCACACCTGACAACATTTTATTTCTCCAAAACGACATCTCCTTCCCACCTTGTGGATTCTGCACGTGAAATTCCCCGTGCTTGTGACCCTCACCCCCCCAGATCCTCACTGAGACTCTGCTACTGTCCAGTTCCCTCGTGTGAGCCTGTCTTCTTGGGTGTGTGCTCCTTGGCGTGTGCTGGGGACTGGCCGAGCTAAACACTGTCTCTTTTTTTGGTCTGTTTACTATCTCTGCTTCTGAAGAGAATGAAATCTCCTTACATGCACAGCTTTTTTGTTTTTTTGTTTGTTTTCTTCCTTCCTTCCTTCCTTTCTTTCTTTCTTTCTTTCTTTCTTTCTTTTCTTCCTTCCTTTCTTTCTTTTTCTTTCTTTCTTTCTTTCTTTCTTTCTTTCTTTCTTTCTTTCTTTCTTTCTTTTCTTTCTTTCTTTCTTTTCTTTCTTCCTTTCTTTTTCTTTCTTTCCTTTCTTTCTTTCTTTCTTTCTTTTTCTTTCTTTTCTTTCTTTCTTTTTTTCCTTCCTTTCTTTTTCTTTCTTTCTTTTCTTTCTTTTTTTCATTTTCTTTCTTTCTTTCTTTCTTTCTTTTTTTCATTTTCTTTCTTTCTTTCTTTCTTTCTTTCTTTCTTTCTTTCTTTCTTTCTTTCTTTCTTTCTTTCCTTTTTGTCATTGTTCTTTGTTTGTTGGTAACAATTCTATCCCCAAAGATAAGATTATCAACGGACATGTATTAGCCTCAGCAGACATTTGCTGAATGAATAAGTAACAGGTGGATAAGCATGGCACAACTAAGACAAACTTTAGAATGGAAAGGCAATCAACCCTGACTCTTCTAACTGGCAGTATAAAATTTGAGAAGACTCCTCAACCCAAAAGGAATTCAGTTTTGTTTTTAATAAAACAGGGTGGTTGAATGAGACATTTTAAAGTTTTAATACATTTGCCATATATGATATGGCCTTTTTTCTTTGTGAAAATTATGTATTCCTTTAGTTTCAACCTTATTCAATTTTTATTTTTTGGGAATTTGTGAGTCTATGCAAACAACATCAATGAGGTGAATTTATGCAAATGATCTAAAAAGGCAAGAAAATGATGATGTTAAGAAATAGTCGAAAGTAGCAATTTGAGTTCTTTTACCACACTATAGCCAAGTGATTATGACATTACAGTTGTAAATAAATATCATAATATCACATTATTCAGATTATTCCAACAGCGGCTACTGTTGTTTCATTAAAAAAACACAAATTTTATTTTGCAGAATACACATAATTACTCAAATTTAGTGAAGAACATGGTGCTAATTTGAAGCAGTTCTTTCCCTTAATAGAAGCTTGTCAAGTTTATTAAATTTGAATTAATTGAAAATTCCATGGTTTCGTAATGAGATAAGGCACTAATTAGAGCCTTATATTTAACTTGGAAATGTATATGTATTTTGACCTTGGAGAAGAGAGCAGAAAAAGGAGATGGTGGAAAAATAATATGATAGCAAATACAGGCAGAGAGAGTGAGAGGAAAAAAAAAATAAAGGAGTGGAGAGAGAGCGAGAGAGAGAGGAGAGAAAAGCACTGATAGTATTCTGTTTTTTCAATTTTTTAATTATTTGTAGCATTTTATTTTGACTGCATACTTGTGCTTTGCTTAAAGAGAACATTTAAACAAGGTTTACACTGTCCTATGTTTCCATTGCTGCATATTGTCTGTGTTTTTTTTCCTATTAAAGATTTCGTGAACACATTTCTTTTATGAATAGTAGAATTTTTATAAAGGCAAAAAAACCTTATGGGAAACATCCACAGGCACATATTTAATAAAGAGGAATGAAACCAATGCTTAGACAGCAAAATTAACTTTCTATTAATGGTAGAAAATATAATAAATTATTAACTAACTATTTTTTCTGAGATATACTGTCCTAAATCAATTAAACTTTTGTTTTAACTTTTGGAATTTCACTATCTTTTTCCGAGAAGCCTGTAATCATATAATAAATGTCCAGGAACATCTTTAAATTTCAGCAAATGTCAGAGCAGAATAAATTCTAAGTGAAGTGTCAGTCCTTCCTGACAGCTGTGTAAAGAGGCACTTATTCAAATGCAATTTCATATTCCTTGACTTGGAAGTGCAGTTGAGATTAATCAACAATGAAGACACCTCTACTTAAAATTTTATATTAGAGGGTAAATATTTTTATTGTTTATTTTAAAAAAGTATTTTATCTATGTTTTGGCTAAGTAAAAGAACAGTTTAAGATGATACATTCAGGGGGCTCCTGGGTGGCTCAGTCAGTTAAGTGTCTCACTCTTGACTCCCGCTCAGGTCATGATCTCCCAGTTCATGATTTTGAGGCCCACATCAGTCTCTCTGTCTCATGCAGAACCCACTTTGGATCCTCTGTCTCCCTCTCTCTCCGCCCCTCCTCCGCTCACCCTCTCTCAAAAATAAGATGATACAGCCAGTATTTAATGTTAAATACTATACTTTTGCTATACATCTTATTATACAGCTTACTATACACGTATGAGTGCCAAGTGATCTTCATTGTCTTATATAAATAATTGCCAAGAGAATGTAGTTGATCGAGACAGACATGTGCCTCCAAGAAACCTAACTGAACGTAAATTAAGTTCAATATTTTTATGCATACATCAAAATGATAATCTTAGATGACAACCACATATTTTGTTTACAATAAAATATTATATAGGTGGGTTGATCATGTTGACATATGTTGAACTTTGTAGTTGATAATTACATAGCTACACACAAATATATTTTTGTATAATGATGTTGGGAATGGCAGCAAATCTCCAACGTAATATTTCAAAATTTTTCCTGAGAATTTCTAGCCCCATGAAATGTTCTACTTAAAAATCAAACAAAATTACATTTGTGCTAAAATAATTTTGGCAAATGCTGTGTGGTATGTTCTCTGCTTGAACCTCAAAATGCAAAGGAGTTAATGGAATCTATTTAGTTACTAATCCACAATTATCACAACTTTATTGACCAAGGAGTTGCTGTCACTGTGGTAATTATTGTTTTTTTTCTTGTTTTCAAATTTTGTTTTATTTTGTAACACCTATTAGCACCTGGTGGAATAGTAGAAGACCTCTGGGATATGCTGGCCTAACTGTAAGTGAGAAAATGGATAATTCAAGGTTACCGAGCACAACAGAGGGCAACATAGGAAAGAGACGTTGCAGAGTCTTTATTTTTTTATCTTTTCTTTTTTACTCCACTGAAATGGAAGTTTATTTACGTAGCCCCCATAAAAATCACTGGTGCTTTTCCTACAAGTCTGAATAAAAATGACTATCATCCAAGGGTCCCGGGGAAAAGTACAAAGAAGAAAAATGCATCTACAGTGTCCTTCTGCAATCAGACTTCCTGCCTATTTCCCCCAGTGTTTCCTCTCTACCCACTGTCTAGGGACCCTTGGGAAGCTGTCATCCTGCTTTAAGCAGCTCTGTTCGGAATAGCACCGCACATTCTAGACCCCTCTCTACTTGTTCATCTCTTGAAAACTCATCCGCTCAATTTTGCTGCTTCCTCATGTGCTTGCTCTGTTTTTTTCTGATTTCTGTCTTGTTTACTTCGTCCTTTTTTAAGGCACATATTACTTCTTTTGTCATTCCTTGGCTAGAACCACTCCCACCTTTCCTTTTTTTCACCAGAAGAAGTGAACATACCTTAACCTGAAACTTGCATTCTCCATGTTTTACAGATGCTCTACAATTCGATTTTGGGTTATCTATAACCAAGTTAGAACGAAAGCACAACTCTTCTTACTATATGTGTGTGTTTTCTATTCTCTGTTCTTTGTTGATTTGATTTCAAACCCATGTTCATTTCATCAATCACTACCCACACTCCAAGGCTCAGTATAAATATTGGCTCTTCTGCAAGGTTCCCTGTATTCACTACTTCTTTCCAAAACTGTGTCATATTTTCTTTTGTGTGTGTTCACCCATGAATCATTAACATCAATACATTGCTTGTTTTAGGCATAACTGCTATTTTAGGGGATTTGACTTAGATAAAATAAATTGAAAGATAAAATACCTTACTTTTATTGATATGGTCACCAAAGAAGAGTGGGGTTCAAATTTGAGGGCTATGTGACTTCTTAGCATCCTTCAGATTGCCCACCCAAATTTGGCTATATGCATGACTTTCTCAAAAATGGTCTACAAAATTGCACATCCATCTTTGTAATATAGAAACTGTATACAGTGCTGGGAACAAAACAAAGCAAAACAAAACATTATATAGGAGCAACGTTAGAGAACTAAGTCAGAAAACTAATTACTGTGGGTATAGTCAGTGTGTATAGCCCTCTCTCTTCCCCCTGGTTTGATGTTCTAATCACTTATCTCATCCTATATTTAATCATACATTTGAATTAACCTTGATAAAGACATGACAAACTTGGACTTTTGATATATATGGGTATGATTGTTACATCTTCTCTAATTCCAAAGTCTCTTACTAGTAATTCATTGCATTAAATATATGAGGACACCACGGAGACAGTACCACTGTGTTATTGTGAATTTCTGTCCTATTAACATGACCCCTTTCTGCTGTTGTATTTCCATGGCCTGTCTGTGTTACTTTGCTCTCACATAAAGATTTGAATGTGCTTGTTCATAGTGAGTGTTAAACGAGAAAGGTATATTTGGGAATCATAAAATAAAATCAAGGGCCAGGCCGACTTTAAAATTCTTTAGTCCTCTTTTACCTACAATTACTTTCATCTAGATAGACCTTGGTTTTCTCTTAATATAAGTCAAAGCATATGATCGTTTTGCATTCTCACACAGAATGTTCTAGGGCGTGCATTGCTGAGGTGAGCCAAAAAGAAGCGAGTTTGTATAAATGGAAGAGAGCTGACGTGCACAGTCAGAAACCTAAAGTGTAAAACCTAAACGTCTGTTTCCTTAATGGGATCTAATCTTCTTTTCAAAGCCCTGTTTCCGTCTTGTAGAGGAAAACTTCATGGTGCTATTTTATGATATTCCAGCCACTCTCATTTTGAAATAGTTTCAGTCAGGTAAATAGTCCTCCAATTTCAAGTATCTTTATCGCACCCACTGACCAAAATTTCCTCTGAGATTCTATCTCTCCAAGGTCCCTCTCTAGCTAATAGGTGTGCTGGATAGCAAAGGGGCAGGCATGCCTGGTCACGTCTCTCAAGTTGCCCACTGTGTCTCCCCTGCAGACATCTGTCACCTCTCATCCTCTGAAGCTGGCTTTCCTACCTCCTTTCTGCAGTCTCTGCTGCAGATAGCATTAGTGGCTGGTGTTCCACAAGCCATAGAGAGAAATTTCTTTGTCTCCTGACAAGCATCTTGGAGCTATTTGGGGTACAGCATGGGAAGCCAATTGTGGCTTATTTCAAACCATGGAAACTCATGGATACTTGGTATAGATTTCAGAGAAGTCCAGGCTGTTGGTTTTTGTTTTTGTTATTCCATTGTCACCTGCTCCCCAACCCCCCTTGGCTTGTCTTTTGCCCTGGAAATGTCAAACAAGTTCTATAGGTTAACATACTCAACCAGTGGGGGTGTAAAAGCAAGATTTTACCGGAAGCATTCTCCACCCTGGGAGCTGGAAGAAGAGGGAATTTTGACTAGGATTATCAACAGCCTTCTCAAACACAACTCCCCAAACTTCCTTCTTCTCCAGACTCAAAATCCCCTTGATCCCTTGCCATTGCCTACCTTCTTTGCTATCCTGAATGGAATTAGCTTCTCAGACAGAAGGGACAAGTTGACTCAAGATTTGGTGTCTTTGTTGTCAGTTGTAACCTACCTCCAGCTAACCACTCCCTTTTATCTTGGGATAAATGAAAAGAAAAGCCAAGCAGAAACTCTGTGAGAAGAAAAATGTCCCCTCAGATGGAAACGTCATCACACTTTAATAAAAGGCCTTCATTGTTATATGAAAAAGTACACCCCTCTCTTAAATCCTCTCTCTTATGTGTTTCTGTGACTATTAATGAAACTTTTCAAGATTCATTCCTCCTATAAAACTATGTTGTTCCTTTTTTTTCCCTTCCCACTCCTTCCCTCTTTTCCTCTACTCTCGTCTCCTTAACTACTTTTCTTTGTTTTCTATCTTTTCCTTTATATATGTTATTGAGAGAATCATAGCTATGATTTCCTATACATCTAGAGGAAGAAAAGAAAGGAGATAGCTGCACTCAAAATCACTAATAAAAATTAATAAAGACCCAAAGGTTATTTACTTATAATCAAGCAACACCAATTCTCAACCCTCTTCCTATCTCTCCAAAATGGCTAAAATAAATCACTGTTTTCATATATTTACCCAAAGCCTATTTTTTATGCAATTATCTTTCATGACTTACCTAATATATATGCCAAATTTATTTTACCCCGGCATAAAACTGCTAAGACTTATGAGGAAATATCCATGGTTATGGGCTCTAACTGAGAAAAAACATGCACAAAGGATCCTGTGGCTGAACAGCATTTTATGCAGGAAAGAAACAACATGTTTGGAAGGTAAATTGTATCTTCCTACTGCCCACACAGAAGAATCTGAGAATATAATGCTATATCTTGCACCATTAACTAGAAACTCCACTGATTTCAGTTAAGTCCATAGGAATAGACTAGATAACGCATATACAACTCAAATAACCTATTACTCATAATATTAATGACTTTTATAACTATTGCCACCCACAAGAGAAAACTACAACTAAAGTTGCCTAGAAAATCGGTGTAAATTGCTCTTATACTCTTGTATATCACTTAATACATAGAAATCCATGCTTTATTGTTCAAACAGGTAGGAGAGGAGTCTCAGCTCTGCAACTTCAAAATTGTAGGACTTCAGGAAATGCCCTTAAGTCTTGAGGTTTCAGTGTCTTTCTCCTCAGTGCACATGTTAACACTGTCTCAGAGTTTCATGGTCAGGATTACATAGAATTGTTTATATAAAGTGTTAAGCCATGCCCTGCGCAAACATGCTCAATAAATTTCAACTATTTCAAGCAAGAATCCTTTGCAAAATTACAGTTACAAAATTAATTAGAGATTCCAAACTGAGAGCAAGGCAAACACTAATTCTTCAAAGAACACAATGAATTGACAAAAAGTAGCTTGACAGAGTAATTCTAACTGTTCTGTTTTGGTTTTTATAGTGACCCTTTGAAATTATAATCTTCATAAAAAATGTGTTTGGCTAACTATCTAAAGTAAAGAGAAGAATTGAGACAATTTGCAAGACATTTGCCCATGACTGATTCCTTTTGTAACATCGCATGTCAAAACATTAAAAGTAAGCTTTTATTTTAATTAATATAAAAATCCAGATAGAACAGCCTTTGGTGCATAAAGGAGAACGTTATTAATGGAATAAAAGCAGGCTGAAATGATCCAACACAGATGATCTTTGTCATATGGTCTGTGTTCAGGCTCAGATGTGAATAAGTACTTAAAAGTAATTCATGTGGTGAATGAAAAGGATCAAGCACATGAAACAAGCCAAGCACGGGAGAAATTAACATACTTTAAAACCAGCTACAATCACTGAGATGACATATCTTAAATCCTGTGTTTGTTCAGCGGAATATAACTTTGCTGCACAGACTTAGTTCACTATATTGGACAGTAGACCTAAGAATTATGTGAAAGGTGCTATTTGTGAGTGCAATACCAAGATTTATTGTTTCCTCAGTCCTTAACATGGGTCCTGCATTTATAATGCACACGAATGGCACAGTATCTGCCTATAAGAAACAATATTATACATTTTTAAAACCCAGCGATTCCATTCTGTTCACAAGAATGCACTTGCCATTGGGGCGCCTGGGTGGCGCAGTCGGTTAAGCGTCCGACTTCAGCCAGGTCACGATCTCACGGTCCGGGAGTTTGGGCCCCGCGTCAGGCTCTGGGCTGATGGCTCAGAGCCTGGAGCCTGTTTCCGATTCTGTGTCTCCCTCTCTCTCTGCCCCTCCCCCGTTCATGCTCTGTCTCTCTCTGTCCCAAAAATAAATAAACGTTGAAAAAAAAAATTAAAAAAAAGAAGAATGCACTTGCCATTAAACAGTGTACAGGTTGCTTTTTCAGGAATTGTGTTTTGTTGATTTTATATGTTTGAAATTCAGTACAGTACACAGATAGTAAGATATGTTTTCCAACGAGGTTTAAATTAAAAAAAACAAAAAACAAAAAACAAAAAAAGGACCTCACTGACCACATTCTCACCCTTTGGCTTTTTGGTATGCATTGTATCCAGAGAGAAACCCATTTTCTCAAAATCCAAAAAATATGGCAATAGACTAACTTAGTTCTTTTGCATTTATGGATTTGAGATTTTTTCTCTAATACCTATACAATGCACATGCTATTCTAAATATTTTTTGTAATTATTTTCAAGCACTGAGGACTATAAAAATGTATAACACAGTTATAAGAATTCATTTTTCTTTCACAATATCTACAATCCTGGTGCTCAATATCTTAAATTACTTGAACATTTCTAGTATAAAGTTTTATGGAAATGCTTATATAGCTGAATTTATGGAAGATAAGTCAATTAGTGCCATTAGAATAACATACTATTAAAATAAGTTGGCTGCAACATCTATTCTAATTTAGGCTTATTTGTTTTGCAATGCCCAAAATTCTCTGGCTAAAAGACTGAACATTAAAAACCAACTAGCTACTCTCCAAATATACATCATTCATTTAAATTTTTTTTTCAACGTTTATTTATTTTTGAGAGAGAGAGAGAGGAGAGTGCGTGAGTAGAGAAGTGGCAGAGGGAGGGACAGGGAGAGAGAGAGGGAGAGGGAGAGGGAGAGAGAGAGAGAGAGAGAGAGAGAATCCAAAGCAGGCTCCAGGCTCTGAGCTGTCAGCGCAGAGCCCGATGTGGGGCTCGAACCCACGAGAACCGTGAGATCATGACCTGAGCCCAAGCTGGACACTTAACCGACTGTGCCACCCAGGTGCCTCATCATTTAAAAAAAATAAATCAAATCTATCACCCTTCAAAGCATAAGAGAGTGGATCAGATCAAATCTAAGTATAAGTAGATTTTAAAATTTTAGGAGACCCATTCAAATCCTCTCTGAAGCCTGAACAATTCAGTTACAGGGAAATAACACACACACACACACACACACACACACACACACACACAAACTATGGGCTTCTAAATAAACCAAAATATTATTGAAAGTCTCCAGTGCAGAACTCATCATTGCCTAGCACAGTCTGCCCATGGTCTAATTCTGCCTGACACAGGTATAAAGCATATGCTTTTCAAAGTCCAAAGATACACAAATTCTATCTGAAGAGGGACAGTCAATATTCCAACAAAAAAGGCAATTTTTCAAAAACAAAGCTAACAACACAAGTTAGCATCTATAAATACATTTATTTTAGTGTTCTTTATTTATGTCTGTGCATATAAATTTTTGAATTCTTTTTGAACCAGTTTTTACATCTTACCAGATGCCTCGTTATAAAAGTGCAGTATATCATCAATTTCCAAATATTATATTAAAGATTTTAAAGATTTTAAAAACTATGTACTTGAATAATTACTTTCTCTGAGCTCAAGCTTCCTCTATCTGTATCTTGGAAATAATAATATACACACCTCATGGCATTCAAGGAGCTGAGTGGTTTTTTTAGTTTTATTAAGTTCCTAGTTGCCTGCTGGCAGTGAATGAACACTAAAAAAATTGTTGGTAATATATTTGTTTTCTCTGATGAATGTCCTTATTCTATTTTTTTCTCCATTAATTCTGTCTTTAAGACTTTTATCCTGGGTGGCCATTCTGGGCACCTGCTAGAACTGAATCCTTCCATCCTCTTGGTTTCTTTTATAACCCTTACCATATCACAGTCATTTGTTCAGGTATACATCATTTCATTATATTATATCCCACTAGAGGACTGACATGTGACAATGTCTTGGTTTTTTGTTTGTTTGTTTCTTAGTTTATCCACAATCTGTCATATATTAGATGTTCAATGAATGGAACACTAAAATGGCAATAAACAATGATCACATCAAAGTAAGTATTTCTCTACCTTCACCTTTACCCACCATAACCACATGTACCCTACTTTCTTAGGAATAGTTCCACAACTGTGTTTACCTTCCCTCTCCTTTATCCATTACATCTATTAGATCACTGAATTCAATATTTAACTGTGTTTGTCTTTTCTATCTTAAAAAACAAAAATCACTTTCCTTTTTAATTTTTTTTTTATTTTTAAAATTTATTCATTTATTTTTATTTATATTTTGAAAGAGATGGAGTGCCTGGGTGGCTCAGTCTGTTAAGCATCCGACTTCGGCTCAGGTCATGATCTCATGGTTTGTGAGTTCGAGCCCCATGTCTCATCTCTGAGCTGAGCCTGGAGCCTGCTTCGGATTCTGTGTCTCCCTCTCTCTCTCTCTGTCCCTACCCTGCTCATGGCTCTGTCTGTCTCTGTCTCTCAGAAATAAATAACATTAAAACAAAAACAAAAACAAAAACAAAAAAAAAAGAAAGAGAGATAGACAGCAAGCAGTGGAGAGGCAGACAGAGAGGGAGACAGAAACCCAAGCAGGGTCCGTGCTGTCAGCACAGAGCCTGATATGGGGTTTGAACCCACGAACTGTGAGAACATGACCTGAGTTGAAGCCAAGAGTTGGATGATTAACCAACTGTGCCACCCAGGGTTTCAAGACTTCTTTCTTAAAAAAAAAAAAAAAAAAAATATATATGTATGCATTGTATATTTATATATAGATAGATATTTATATATATAGATATATATATATATATATATAGATATCTATATATATATATATGTAAATTTTTTATATTAACTTTGAGAGAGAAAGAAAGAGAGAGAATCCCAAGCAGGCTCTGTGTTGCTGTGTTGTCAGTGTAGAGCTTGACGTGGGGCTTGATCTTTGTGAGATTGAGAACTCAAGAGTTGGATGCTTAACCAACTGAGCCACACAAGCAACCCCCAAAATCACCCTTCTTAAGAATCCAATCCACTTCCTTAGCTGACTACGATTTGTCTCCTTCCTCCTCTTTACAACCAACCTTCTCCACTGTCCATACTTACTGTTCATCTCTTTTTACATCTTTTGCATTCTGGTTTTTCCTCCCAACAATACAGCTATCTCAGACAATCTATCAGTTGTATGTTGGCCTTGGTTTTAATGGAGTTCTCAGAAACTTTTAACACTGCTGGAAATGCAAAACACTTTTCTCTCTTGGTTCCTGAATGTTATTCTCAAGGATTCCCTCCTACCTCAATAGGAATCTCTTCCTAGTTGTTAGAACTTGCTCATTCACCTTCACCCATCCTTAATCACATTCCAAAGATCCTCTCCACTTTCTACTCTAGATCTGTATCTGAAGGGATCTCACTCTGAGTAGTAGTTTCTTTTTCCATGTACAATCTCATCCATGTCATTGGTTTTCAAATTAATCTACACATTAGAATCATTTGGGATGTTTGTTTTTTATATCATACTTATGCATGGATCCCTTCAAAGCCAATTACATCATGAATCTATTACATAGATTACATAGGCTATCCCTATATTTATAAAGTACCCCCAAATGATTCTAATGTACAAACAAATTTGAAAATTCCTAGGATAGCTGATCAACTACTTTGAAAGCCTGAGTTACCATTTCTATATTAAAGAGACTAACTTGTCATTTCTAAATAAAACTATCCCTAATAGTCTTTAAATTTACTGTTAGATACCACACTCAACTTTCCAAATTGCAGTTTAGCTTAAGCAGCAACAAATGTAGTAGCACTATGGATATAAGAAAATCTGAATGAATCAAACCATCTCATTATGCAAACAAAAAACATGCAGAAAAAAACCACATTTGCATTATTTGGTTTTGAACCAAAGTATGCTGCTATTGTTTTATATTGAACATGAAAGTATGCTGCTATTAAAAAAAAAAACAAAAAACCAATTGCATGATCAAGTTAACTATTACTCCCTGTGCATATAGGATGATAAATGAGGTAATATATTATGACCCAAATGGATATATGGTGTTATGTGGATTGTACACTTAATTATATGTATCAATGGTATTGTATTTGTAGTTGTGTAGTGACAGTCACATTTAAAATTAAAATCTAGAGGGGCGCCTGGGTGGCTCAGTCGGTTGAACGTCCGACTTCGGCTCAGGTCATAATCTCACAATCCGTGAGTTCAAGCCCCGCATCGGGCTCTGTGCTGACAGCGCAGAGCCTGGAGCCTGCTTCCGATTCTGTGTCCCCCTCTCTCTCTGCCCCTCCCCTGCTCATGCTCTGCCTCTCTCTGTCTCAAAAATAAATAAAAACATTAAAAAAATTAAAATTAAAATCTAGAGAGCTATGAATATGCATGACGTACTTATATTTGTGTTAAAAATAGGTCATATTAAACAAATATCAGAGTTATGAAAAAAATCAACATTAGCTATTCCCTCTAGCCTCTAAGTCATGTATATACATATAAACAAAAACTGCTTTAATAACCACTACTCCACCCAAAAAAGGAGCTATTAATCAAAAAAACATTTCTGAAGATTATACTGAGGATTTGAAAATGCATTGGGCTTTGAATCACACATATCAGAGAGACAGTGAATGCAGGAACACAGTGGATGAACAAAGCACACGAATAACAGATCATTACTGAGCTATTTCTTTTGAAGTCATATTGAATTTTAGGTAGTTCCTATATCTGCATTTTAAAACTTTCAACCTATGAAAGTGTCTGTTTGATCAAACTACATATGTGTCTGAAATATGCAGAAAACATTAAAGGGAAGAAAATTGTTCTTGAATTAAACGCATAGTGTCTTAAAAATTCTGCAAAATAATCTATAGGAAAAAATACTGATGAAGAGTAAGCCTTGAAGTTTAGTCTGCTTGTATATTATAATATTTTCAGAGAAGTCATTAGTAATACTTCATAAACCTAATCTGTATATGTTTTAGATGCCACACACCATTGAGCTATAGTAGATTCTAGATATTTTAGTGCAGGAATATCTGCTAAGATCAATATAATTTCTCATAAATAGGAAAGTTACAACTAAAATTCTGTGACAAATAATAAAAAATAGCTTTATCTTAGCAAACCCCAAATCAAGCAGAATTTAAAATAAAGTGATAAGTAGATCTTTTTTTCATAAAAGAAATATGTGTTTTTCCCACACTGTATCATCATTTTATTACCTCTAGGTAAATGAAATGATTGTTTCTAATGGTTGCTTACATTAGTTATCAAACTTTTCCGATGGATACCCGTCGTTGAAGTAACTGTCTTGGGTAGTACAATTAAATAATCAAGAAGTAAATTTTTGAGAACTGTCAGCACATTATTGCAGTGGAAATGGGCAATCGGTTCACAAGTGAAACATTCATTTTCTACAGATTTTTCCACAAGATATTTCATGAGAAAGTATTATTAATATTGGCATGTCATAAAGTTCACATTATACAAAGTACACTTTGGAAATTCTGACCCAGTGTTACAAATGTTTGTGCCAAGGCTAGAAATTAGGAGTTGAAATAAGGTAAAGATCAAAGATAGAAAGAATTTCTTTTTTCTTTTTTACTTTTTTTTTTTTTTTTTTTTTTTTTTTTTTTTTTCCACTTGTCTACTCTTTGGGAAATTAAGATATAGCAGAAAGAAGATCTGGATCTTTGTAATTTGAGTAATCCTCATATTTATCTGTCCTTCTATGTATAATAAAACAGTATTACATGGTGAGTGTAGAGGAGAAAAATATTTTTTCCTCTACCCTTGTAGATTCTTGCTAGAAACCCCACCCCGCCCCGTAATAAAAAAACAGATTAACAGGAGAAAAATAAACAGAGGTTTAATAATATGTATGCCTCTTGCATACATGGTAAAATCCAGGGAAAACTGAGTAAGTACCCCAAATGGCCTTCTTTCCTGTTAGAAGAGGTATAATTGAGCCCAACTTTCCCCAGTCTTAAGGTCCTATGCTTCACATATTTTTAGTGACACAGCTAAATGACTTAATACCTAAATTTAGGCTATTTGGTGCCTAAATACAAGTTGTTTCTATCTGGCTTCTGAGAACACTCTCAAACTTGTCCTATAAAAATAAAAATGGGAAATATCTCTGCTGGAAGAGAAGCCTGCAGAGAGTCCAGCCCTCAATGTCCCCAGTTATGCTTCAGAGCAAGCGTGCACCTCCACGGGGGCTCTAGAGAATGAGGATCGCAGTCATTTGCAAGCCCTTCTGCCCACGAGTTCTGGTCTGCAATGGATGAAGATTGCCTTGTTCAGTCAAGCCCTTTACGTGGCATTCTTATTCTCTGAGTTTATTTCCACGATGACTATTTGACTTTTCTCCGTTGGATTTGATCTCGATTATTCCTAGAACCATATTATATTTAGGTTAGAATGTTTAACTTGGATTCTTATTCAAATGTTATTTGCTTCTTCAAATTTGGTCCTAATAACAAAATTTCAGGACATTTAATATTTTTTGCTCTCAGAATTAACACAGCCTGTTTCCATCTTCCCCAAGTACACCAGCTACATTATCTACTTTGTCTTTTCACCATCCTTAAGTGGGTTTATTGATTTTTACTCCTTTTAGACTAAGTCTTTAGTGATAAGAATAGACACTTAAAATAATTCGTGCAATAAAAGGTCATTCCTGGGAAACACTTAAGTACATGCTTCCCTTTGACCATGAAGCCTATTACCTAAAGAAAATAAGCCACGAACAAAATTGGTTATGACTCTATAAATAGGTATGAGAATTTGTCTCCAGACATATAACCACAACAACACTGATAGGAAATTTATTTTTATACAGATACACATCTAAACGTATGGGATTAAAATATTGTTCCTGCTTTTAAAGGTAATCATTTTCTTGTTGATAATGCAAAACAATTTCATTCCTTCAATTTAAAGGAGGCAAGTGAGATTAAGAGACAAATGGATTCAATATTTTAAGAATGTAACTGTGATCAGTTGCACTGGTATAATTGTGGTGGCCTTAAGGGGACTTATCTGTTATAGTGTTATGCAGCAATTTGTATCCCTTCACCGTAAATGGGTCCATCTCTACCTGGAAGGATTATCTTTTGTAGACAAGTAAGATCTTCTCTGAAGGAATCACTTTAGAAGGAAGGACACAATTTAAGACTTATAGTTAGACATAAATAGTAAAAAAGAAACTTAAAAATTAGAGTTTGAGTACAGATCAATTCTTCCCCATCGGTGGTGGGTGTTGAGAATATCTTTAATGAGAGTGGATTAGAGTTATCTTGACAAAAAAGGATTTGGTTAAATGAATGTGGGTTGAAGGGTATGGAGGAAGATAGCCATTATTATCATAATAAACAATTTAATTTATAGAATTGTAATTTGTTATGAGCAATGAGGTCAAAAGAATTTCAAACAGGAAAGTTTGGGGTCAGATTTTGGAATATTTTAAATACTAGGATGGGAAATGGGTGGGAGGGGGGAGCGGAGTGTTTGAACATTTTGGGTACGGATAGTGATGTAATAACTACTGCATTTCAAAAGTATTATTCCGACTCTAGTGCTTAAGAGGTTTTGGATAGAGTAATGGTGAGCAGCAGAAGATGATTCAGAGACTGTTTTAATCACTCAGGCAAGGATTAAAGAGTAATGTCAGTCAATGAAACTGGAAAGAAGACGTGTATTCCAGAGAGATGATACATGTAGAATCACAAGAAAAGCTGACAAAGAAGTGTTCTTGGGGTGAAGGAAGGTGGTGGTCAAAATATCGAATTTGATTTAATAATTAAAATAAACTCATCCTTAGAAGGAACACTGTCAATCCCCCCCAACCCAACACACACACACACACACACACACACACACACACACACACACATATCACCACCATCATGCACACAAACGGCTCCTCCTACATCACAATAAAAGACAAATCTAGACTTCCATCTTTCCAGACGTGGAGCTTTCTAGATATTTCAAGCTCCTTTCACCAACACTAAATCCACCAGTACATATTGTGACTTCTATCTTAAGAACACATTGAGAATTTGCCGTTCTCTCAACTGCCATGTGATTAATGTCATCATTCTGATAGAGTAGGCAGTTAGCTAGATATTAGCAGGGAACAAGTGCTTGAAAGATTAAGGGCAGAAGCCAAGCTCCAAACAGCTGAGACAGACTCCAGAGGATACACATGCATGCTTTCCTATGACCATTCCCTTACCTATGAACCTATAGCTTCATGATAATACATTAACATTTGGATTTTAACCCTCTCCCCCAATGCAGAGAATGGCCGCCATAACAGTTCTGACAAGGAACAGATAGGGCCAAAAACTTCCCTCCTAATCAGTAGGAGGAGTCCCTTAGGTGACTGACTGCAACTTACAAAGATAATGCCCTAACTATGACCCAAAACCTATCCAAACATTAAAAAAAAGACAACCCTGACCCCCGATGGAGCTGCCACCTCTGGGCCTGCTCACTCTCCCATCTCCAGAGTGTATTTCAGCGTAAACTGCTGTTGAACCCTTGCTTTCCTAAGAGTTTAACTCTGAATTCTTTCTTGACCAAACTTGAGAGCTGAGGCCTAGGAATGGGACTCCCCATTGACAACCTCTTTTCACCTTGCCCATAGGTGATAGCTTCCTATCTGATTTTCCTGATTCCTCTGTTCCTCTTTGGTTTACTTATCTTAGAACTGGCAGAGTGAACCTTGTTCAAACCTTCCAGGGCTTCCCATCATATAGCAGAGAGAGTCACAGCCCAAATACCACAAAGCCCCTACATTACACCCTCTTATTACACCTCTGGTGCCCCACTACTCTCCCCTTTAGCCTCAGTGGCCTTCTTATTGCTCTTCAAAGATGCCAAGTACCATATTGCCCCAGGATATTTGCATTTGCTATTTCATTTTCCAGGTATAATTTATCTCAGATCGTTATCGTTATCACCCTTATTTCAGACATTTACTTTGAGGCCATTTTCCCAGGGAGAACTTCTTTGACCTTCTTATTAAAAATTGAAATTTGCTGCCTCCTCACTCCCCAAGCCTGAGAACCACTTTCTTTTTCTTTCTCTTATCATCACTTGATATATGCATGCTTCAACTTATTTCTTCAATTATTCTTCTGAGTCTTACTACTAAAAGAAATAGGATTTTTTGTATGTGTTTTCATTACTATATTCCCAGCACGTAGGAGAGTCTAGAACATTGTAAAATAGCAGTAAATATTTGCTCAGCAAACTTATGAGAGTTAGAGTGCATAACCAAGCAACTAAAATATGTAGGGAAAACATTAAGGAAGATTTGCAGAAAAATATATTAGCAGTGATTTTCATTCATATATTACTTTACATTATGAACTAATGTTTTAAAAAGTGATTACATTTACTTTTAACAAACTCCCATCTTAGACAGGAGATAGGTGAGGTACGCTGTTTATAAGACCTGTATTAGACAGGGAAGGTTTTTAGAGAAGAAAAAATTAGACATGATTTCAAAGTAATGATGAGCATAATGAATAAACTTGTGTATTATCATCTGTTTCCTTGAACAAAAACCCACTGCTGGTAAATGACAGAAAAAGGACCCCTCCCCCCATTTAGTGTAGATCCTCTAATAAATGTGTGACCTCGAGCAAACTATATAATCTTACCTTCATCCAACCTCCCTCTCACACGTTTGGATATGAAATAAGATCACATAGTATGGAGGAACTCATTAACAACAACAGACATCCATTAATTGCTTACTTGTGATGTTCAAAGACAAACATGTAGGCAGCCTTTGCCTTGGACACAATTACAATGTAAGAAAAAATACTGGTGCAGAACATAGGTCACAGGAAGACATCAGAATGAAATCATCAAACTAATTAATGAAAGACGAGTGAGGTCTTAGTGTCTATGAGCAATAAAGCAAGACATTTTCCTTTTCCTCATCAGTTTATGCTGATTATTAGGAGCGAGACTGCTTGGCACATGCCTGGGGGAGACCATTTGTTGCTGTTACAATGAGGGGAAAAACCCTGATGTCAAACGAGTCCAAGAGCAGATCATTGAACAAGTGACTGGAGTATAGTGATAGAACTGAGGGCATTTGTATCATACTGAGAAAACAGCTTTGAAAAAGTAAGAATTCACAATGGAGGATAAGAAAATGCAACATGGGTGGAAAAGATGAGACACTGTTAGCCTCCAGACTGTTAAAAAACAACATTTAATTGAGTCATCTTTAAAGATCTAATTGGCTTTATTAATCAATTCATGAATTGGGCAGTATTCCATCCAGCATGTAGAGGGAGGATCTGAGAAGTTGGAAAGATTTGGAAAGAGTTGGAAAATGGAAGATTTTTATAGGAAGGAGGGTGGGTCAAGAAAGCTAGTAACCAAAGGAAAAAAAAAATTGTTAAGGCAAGATCCCCTTCTTTTAGGGGTAAGAGCGCATCGTCTTATTGTGAAGATTACCTCATTTTCTTTTGGGGGATGGAGAGGGCCCGTGTGACAGATGATCTCACTGGTGCTGATTAGAAAATTCCAGACTGAGGAGCTGAAAATACAAGTGGATTAGGTATTAAGCTCCACGTTTGTGGGTTTCCTGGGTGGCTTGGTCTATTGAGCACCCAACTCCTGAGTTTGGCTCAGGTCATGACCTCAGAGTTCGTGGGATTGAACCCCATGTCGGGCTGCACACTGACAGTGCAAACCTGCTTAGGATTCTCTCTCTCCCTCTCTCTCTGCTCCTACCCCATTCTCCGTCTCTCAAAATAAATAAATAAACATAAATAAGTACATACATACATACTGAAGCAAATAAATAAACAAACAAACAAACCCCGATTTGGGGAACTTGGCTAAGTGATGCCATTTTTGGTCTCTGGTTTTCTGTTTTTAACAAGACTTAAACACATTTTTAGGAAAAAATTAAACCTGACTTACTTTCTCAGGTCATCTTTTCTCTGGAAGGGAGAATGAAAATCGTTCTTCCTGGCCCACACATACACACAAAAAAACACAAAAACGCACTTCTTACACATGTCCTGAAGCTTTTACTTTTTCTGCTACAAGGTATACACACTATATTTATTTTCCCTTAAATTAGTTATTTCTCATAAGATATTTGAGCTCCACTAATGTTAGATTCTGTCTTGGAGGTTTGTATTAACATTTTAAATTAAAAAAAATTTAATGTTTATTTAGTTTTCAGAGATGGAGAGAGACAGGGAGAGAGAGAGAGAGAGAGAGAGAGAGAGAGAGAGAGAGAGAGAGAACATGAGCAGGGAAGGGGCACAGCAGGGAAGGGATACACAGAATCTGAAGCAGGCTTCAGGCTCTGACCTGTCAGCACAGTAACCTACAGTTGCAATGACCAGGTCACGTGCACGCTGATAGTTTCCTATTCCAATGCTATTCCAATTTTTTCTCAGTCTATTTGCCCTAAAGCCTTCTCTAGTACTTAAGAAGTTTCCTCAGCTTATCTTCAGCACAGTCTGACATGAAGTGACAAGAGTTGAGCCACCCCATGCAAACCTTAACCAAAGAGACATGGGGCTTGAACCCAGGAGCCATGAGATCATGATCTGAGCCAAAGTCGAGTGCTTAACCGACTGAGCCACCCAGGAACCCCGGTATTAATATTTTAAAATAAATAATATTCACTGAAATTAGCTATCATATAATTGTAGCCAGCATGCAGAGACACAAGAGCACCCGGGGCCCCAGACTGACCAGGTTCAGTCACTCAACCCTGACAAAATCCAAAGGCAGAGAAATGAATGCTAGTGAAATAAGAAAGTAATTTATTTCAGTGAGGCCAACACCAGAAAATAGCAGACTAGCATCTGAAAGATTGCTTCTCAAGTGTTGAAAATAAATACAGGTTTATGTAAGGATAGTGTTTGTGGGGCAAAGGTGGCTAGGTGCATACAGGTGGGCAGTGAAGGTCAAATCGATGTCTTAGAGTCCATCATGTGGGAGGAGGTCTTTCTGGCTGAGAAGAGTCCTTATTGCTTTGAGGGGGACGAGAGGATGCTTTGCCATCAGTGTCCTCCTACTCAGCCAAGAGACAAGATGAAAAGAAGAACCCAACGAGAAATTCTGAGGTCAAGATGAAGGCAACAGAAGTTCTCTTTCAAAATGATCAGAAGATTGTACTCAGAATGTACAAATGAAGAGTAGTCAGAATTTACAAATAAAGAGTACTCAGAAGTTAATATTTTCACAGACTATGAGTTCATACCTTGTGCCACAAATAATGGAATAGAAGTAATGGTTTCCTAGTGTCATACAAACCAAAAATAACTTCTAAAGGTCATTTTGAATTTCTTTCACTCCTATACCGTCAACACACTTTTAGACATCTACACCAATCAGCACTACTTCGGGGATAAGGTGTGTTTTACGTACTATTCTGCCTTTGTCAAGACAAAAGGTCTTGAGAAATTTTAGTGTAATGGATTCAAGCTCATGCGTAATATACATACCTGATAAATATGCAAAAGTCATTGAATACACTGGGATCTCTGCCATTTTTGCTTTAATCTTCAAAATATACTGGTTTATTTTTTTTAATTGAGAATAATACATGGAAAATCTTTTCATCTTATTGATGAAAGAAAGTGTTTGATCCAGCAGGCATTGGAGTTCAAATGCACAGATAAAAGATAAAACAGCAGATTACTGAAGAGAAGTTTTTGGGCTATGTATTCATAATAAGTAAAGACATGAAAAGGATGTAATATCAGTATATCAAGCATCGAGAATACACAAAGATTACAAGATACAATGTTTTTGCTGCTCATCTATAAATTTAATGGATGTTATTCTTTCATATGTAACACTCCATTGCAGATGTCCAATTTTCAAAAGATATGTCAGAATACATTTTCTCAAAGCTAGGAAGAAATCATTTTGGATAACTATTAGCATACAACAAATAGTAGGGCATATTTTCAACTCAATTTCTGATCCTTTAAGGAGAAATGAGCTAGAGCCAATATAATAAAACTTCAAATCGTGGTGTGTAAAAATACATTCTCACATTTTTAGATATAGCATCAGGCACAAGAGTTTTCATGGTTTTAAAGGGAGTGCCACAGTTAGCCAAGGTCAAACAAGCAAGTTTGACATATCCTTCCAATACAGATTATGTAGCTGGGGAAAAGAAATAGTCTGGCTTCAAAGAAAAATTGAGCTCCTATGTAAAGTTTTTATATTTAGATAAGTGACTTTCAAAGGGCAAGACAAGGACCCACTAAGGGTCTCTTTGACTAGTGATGCCTTCTGATGAGGAGTCCCTCTATTAGAAAACAATTTCTTTTTCTTTTTTCTTTTTCCAAATGTTTATCATTTATATTTGAGAGTGAGAAGACAGAGGACAAGTAGGGAAGGGATAGAGAGAGAGGGAGACACAGCATTCGAAGCAGGATCCAGGCTCTGAGCTGTGAGCACAGAGTACGATGCAGGGCTTGAACGCACGAACAGTGAGAGCATGACCTGAGCCAAAGTCGAACACCTAACCCACTGAGCCACCCAGGCACCCTAAAGACAATTTCTTTTTCAGTTGAAAGTTCCATCCACTAGTAATAGTCCCTCTTGGTTCAAGGCAGAACCTGACATTTCACTCTGGCGTATGCGATGCAAAACAACAACAAAAATCAAACCAAGCCAAATCAGTGATTTTCAGTACATGCATTTTCTGATAGGTTTCATTTAATTTAATCCAGAGAAACCAAAGTCCCAGAGATTTTTATTCCCAAAACTATTGTTGACAGTAAATCGTAAAAATAGACAAAAATTCAATTTTCCTATGTAAAATGTATTTTATTTTCTGGCCATCAAGTCCAAAAAAAAAAAATCATTACCTCTAATATCACTTTGTACAGGTACTTATATTTTGTTAAAATATCATCCCCAGCTTTCCGATATATATATATAGAACCAATCATGAATTAAGTATCTTATGCAGGCTTTCATGTCATGGGTATTCTTTGCGCATTGAAGAGTTGGCATTACCAAATTTTATGACTTCCATGGGTTTACCTATATAAAAAGATTACTTTAAGAATCTCTATGATTATTCATGGGCCCTCTGGAGACAGACATTTCAAAACTCTGACAGAAGAATAATATGTAAGGATATAGTTTAAAATTTTGATAAAAGGAAAAAAAGAAAAAGAAGAGGGAGAATGAACAGTTTTTAAAACTAAACTATCTGCCTGAACCATTCAGGATATTATTAGGCTCAGAAGTACACTCTGAACCTAAAATTTGCAAAATTTTAGCATCTTGTAATGAAAGAGGATAAAAGAACAGTAAAAAAGAATAAGACTATCTCAATGGACTTCTAATTTTTTTTCATTTAGGGAAAGTAAAAAAAAAAAAAAAGGAGAGTTTTTAAGATCATTTCTGTAAAGATCATTCCATCTTTGCTCCAAAAGGATCTTCTTTTTTAATTTTTTTAACATTTATTCATTTTTGAGAGAGAGAGAGCAAGCAGGGAAGAATCAGAGAGAGAGGGCGACACAGAATCTGAAGCAGGCTCCAGGCTCTGAGCCGTCAGCACAGAGCCCAACAGAGGGATCAAACTCATGAACTGAGAGACCGTGACCCAAGCTGGAGTTGGACGCTTAACCGACTGAGCCACTCACGCGCCCCTCCAATGACAGCTTCTTAATGAGACTTGCTCTCATCATTGCATTTAAAGACTGCAACTCCCAACACAAATTTTACTTTGACTTGACTACCTCTTTAATTTCTGATATTTATTTTCTGATATTCACATTGTATGAATTCTTTATGTGTGTGTGTGTGTGTGTGTGTGTGTGTGTGTGTGTGTGATTGCATTTGTGCTATTTTCTGTGTCCCTCCTCTGGAATGTGAATTCCATGAGGGCAGAGATGTTGTCTGTTATAGTCATGGATGTGTCAGGTACTTAGATCTGTGGCTATCACGTAGGCCGTATCCAGTAAACAGCCCATTGAATAGATTAACACAAGCTTTACAAAAATGCTTTCCTAGCAAATACTTTATTTTCAGTATTAGGAACATCAACATCAGCCTATTGTTTACTTAAGGGTTAAAGTGATGTTACAAAGACTCTTCGAACAAATTTTTCTGTCCTCTTCTTCTAGCTGTCTGTATAACTAACATAACATCTGGCTTTTGGGAAACCTGATTGCTGCTCGAAGTCCGGAAGATACGGAGGGCGCAAACCACCTATGTGATCCTGAAGCTTTGGCTTTTTAAGCACACCTGATTATTTCTTCACATCCTTTTTGTTTTCAATATTGCAAACTTGATGAGATCTATGCCGTCTGGGTGATATCCCTAGGAAATAGCTCAACCTATTATTTTTTGACCAGCTGATACATAAAAACACTATTTTGGCAAATGAAAGATAAGACCTAATAATGTGAACATATTAGGGTCATGATCTCAAAGCCCATTGTGAAAATGTAGGACTCAGTAACTGTGGCCTGCCCTCTAGTTTTGCTGCTAGCAGATGGCTATCCGTGAGATAAGATCTTTATTTGGGGGGGGGTGTTGTTTTGTTATGAAATTTCTATTTTTATATAGCACTGCAAAGGGTGGGGTCCAGCAAGTCCACTGAAGCAAACTTCCCTACAGACGCTAAACTGGCAGTGATAGAAGAAGAAACCAGAATTCTTCACTGCTTTCATAAAGCTGAAGGTCAGCAGCTTAAGTTAAGTAGACTAACTCAAAAATCAGCTTACAGAGTAGCGTGTAATCTTATTCAACCATTTAGAGGAAAAAAAAATATCTGGTACTTATCACATGGCTGCCCATATTTTCAAAAATTGGCCAGAGTTTTCCCCCAAGTTTTACAGTAATGGTTTCATTATCCCCATCACATAGATGGCCAAGTAGAAGCTTAGATAGAAAAAAACAGAGAATTGTGAAAAGAACCAGATTAAGAATAAATGGTAGATAGAGGACTGCACTCCACATCAGTGTTACCTCAATAGCCATGCTCTTTCTATAGTAACCCGGCACACTCAGTTACCAAAAATACACAATAAAAATCTGCAGTAATTACTCATTCAAGTGGGTAGATGCACGTACTTATCTTGACTTCGTTTTATAATTTTTCTAAATACAAATGGGAAACTAACGTTCTTTATGTTGATGCTACTGATGCAGTTTATACTTTTGTACTGTTCAGACCTTTTTCTTGCAATACATCTTCCTATAACAAGCTGGAATTGGCAAGTTGGATGACACTAAGAAAATCACCCCTGTTATGAACACTAATGGGAAGGAATCTATTTATGTAAGCATTCATAGGTTCCTTTCTTCTGTAAATATACCACAAACTGTAATGAGATTATTTTACCCTTTGATACTTTCCATACCCAATCTCCAATCACTGGAAGAAGGTCATATACACATATCTAATAATGTGATTTATCCTGGCCTTGTATGTTTCCAGGAGAATACATTCATCTACATGAATTACTAAGAGTCTCTGCATTGCTTCTCTATTCAAAAAGTTTTATTTGGTTTCCCTCTTTTTCTTTTGGAAACTCCCTTCTAAGTACCCAGATATATGTGTTCAAGATCCCAGTTTGCAAATATGTGTCAGTTTCTTTTTTTTTTTTAATTTTTTAGCATTTATTCAATTTTGAAAGATGAAGAGAGATAGAGCATGAGAGGTGGGGCAGAGAGAGAGGGAGACATAGGATCTGAAGCAGGCTCCAGACTCTGAGCTGTTGGCGCAGAGTACGACGCGGGGCTCGAACTCACAGACCGAGAGATCATGACCTGAGCTGAATTCGGATGCTTAACTGACTGAGCCACCAGGTGCCCCCATGTGTCAGTTTCTTAGAGATTGCTTTTCGGTAAGACAGCTATGTGACCCTATCATATTTTAAGTTATTAATAGGGTATCATTCGCCATTTCTTTTGTTTTAATTAAAATATATTAATGAATTAAGTGAAGTCAAAATTAATATGAGATTATAGTTCCCCCAGAACAAGCTTAATAAGGAAATAACAATACATATACAGCACATTAATTTTCAGTCCTATTTACCTTACCACCCTAGTCTACACAGAATCTTTTATTAGAACGTTCTCTTTTGATTCACCTGAAATCCACGCTGTCAGTTAGACATTCTTCCCGAAGCTTTGTCCTCACCCTTCAGGCTCTTGGCAACAAAGTCTCTCTGGAATTGCTTATCCCGCAGCAATCAGCCATTACCACCTTAGCAAGGGTGATTCATTTCTGCGACTATTTCCCAACTCTTCAAAGCTATAATTTGTCTTTTCTGGCACTCAGGATCAGCTGAGCCCCAGGAGGTCCTGCATCCTTTCATATGTTCTCCCACAGGGCTGAAGAGAGACAGGCTTCCCTATACTGTGAGCTTAAAGAGTCCCCTGTCCATCATGATTAGAGCTCCCAGTTCTTTAGGATTTCTTTGCCAATTTGATTTTTTTTAATTCATTTTTTTTTTTTTTTGCAGAAGCGCTTTTAGTTTCTGCTTCCGTCAGCTCTAAAGCTTAGTTCTTATTTTTTTTTTTTTAAGTGTAACTACATAATTTTTATCAGAACTTAAAACAGTTCATCTACTTTGGACATACAACTTCCAGAAGTGTTTTGAGATAGTTTAAATCCTCAATAAAGAACAAAAATTGTAATACATTAAAAAGAAGCATTTTAAAACAAAACACATAAGTGGTTAGTATTACTTTGCTATCCAATGATACAAGGAGCTTTCACTTTTAAATTTCACATTAACTGATTTAAATTGAGGGGATCCTCCTTAGTTGAGGAATTTTTTTGTACACATCTAAGTCAAATTTATCCAAACTATATATTATACTATTCACCCTGTGGATGCACTTTAATCACATAAGATCAAATTTTCATTCTCTCGCTTGACTCCTGAGCTTTTTAATATACCCTTTGGTAAAGAATCAGAAATGCTGTACAGAAGAGACTTCCTGGTGGCATCCTTGTTGCAAGGACAAACATAGGAAGTAAGATGATTTGGTTCCCATGAAAACACACCTATCCCACTGCTGACATAACTGACCAGCGGCCTCAGTTACTAGGAGATGCAGATTCCATTCGCATAGAAGTTAAACTTCCCACAGCACCGAGGCAATGACTGAGCACGACAGGTGCACCAAGATGGGCCATTCCTGGGAAAAAATCCTGTAAGTGGCAACAGTGGTTCAAGGATTGCCGGATAGCCTCGCTAGAATTTTCTTAATACCATGTGGCACTTCCTTCCTTTCCTCTCTTCTTTAAAGGATCAAACTTCCATCATGATCCAAAGGCTCTCCCAGACATCTCCAATTCCTCTCCCCTTTTCCTGAATAAATGTCCTCCTCATGTAATTCCTCCCTGATGCCTGCACCTTATATGATCCAGATAATACAAATGAAACTGTCCTCTGGGTCAAAAATAACTGAGTGCAGTTTGTCTCTCCCCACGACACTGGCAACTCTACTGGCATCCTTATGAAAGCAACTATAAACCCTTGATCATTTTGGTGTTGTTGTTGTTGTTGTTGTTATTCTCTGGGCTTTTCCAAACCTTCCATATCTTCTCTGAAATGTTCCATACATATGCAAGCAGCATTTCACGTACGAATTCAACACAGCCTATATGAATGAAAGATCATTTTCTCTTTCAATCACAATACACTTGCTTGAAAAGTATGGGTTGGCCATACAAATATTACACCTGTTTGGTTCAACATTAAATTATTCTGTAAGATCCTTTACTCTGCGACAGATATAGAAGGCTTTGGACAATGAAATGTATCTCTCTCATTGACTATGATTAGAATTACTTTTACTGGGTGAAAAAAAAATCTGCCCTGTGATACATTTTCTTATTGGCAATCAAAGTCTTCAGGGAAAATTATTTTTAAATATTTGTAGCTAACTGTTTATGCATCTGAAATTTTACCAAAATACATATGGATATCTGAAATTTTACCAAAATTTACCAAAATACAGTAAGCCTAATATTTATATATGACTTGCTGCTAATGAGTCTTTAATTATTATTATTTTATAATAATTTTTATTATAATTTATAATAATTTTATTATAATTATTATTATTATTATTTTAACATTTATCCACATTTTGAGAGACAGAGTATGAACAGGGTAGGGGCAGAGACAGAGGGAGACACAGAATCCCAAGCAGGGTCCAGGCTCTGAGCTGACAGCACAGAACCCAACGTGGGCCTCAAACTCACAAACCATGAGATCATGACATGAGCCAAAGTCAGAGGCTCAACTGACTGAGCACCCACGTGCCCCAATATGTCTTTAATTATAATGTAGTACTCACATGGGGACTGATAAAAGCACAAGAGCGATGTTGGCCACATATCATTTTACATCTTTCATCGCTCCAATCGTGAAACTTGGGCAATGCTACATGTTAACTAGCAGGACAGGTATGCAGTTAACCTCCTACCCTAAATAGAAAATACACTTTCTTTGCAAAATGTGTCCTTATACTGATTTAAAATAAGAACATCAACATATCAATTTTCTAACCAAAGCCTTAAAATTTGTTTAAAAAATGGGTAGGGGATTAAAAACACTCTCTCCAAAATAAATCTCAAATGCATACAGAAGAAAAAGTAGTTAGGATGATATATTAACGGTAAATAAGGAGTACCATTCATTTAAAATGAATATTGATTATTTTCACAGCATGTCAGTGAAATCAAGATGAACAGAATTTTTCTTCATCAGATATTGAAACACATCAATTGAGTTAAAAACCACATGGTGTTGAGCGTAAAACAGTCATGTGAACAGAACTGAGCAAGAACTAGAGAAATGGATCCAAACATACCTACATACGTAAAACCATATAATAAATATGTAAATCAATTTCAGGAAAAAATGAGCTAA
>NW_024412377.1:15875335-15893131 GCF_014898765.1 Herpailurus yagouaroundi
GGGAAGAGGAGCAGAGAGAGAGAGAGAGAGAGAGAGAGAGAGAGAATCTTAATTCTCGCAGGGCTTATTTCACAACTGTGAAATCATCACCAGAGCCAAAATCAAGAGACTGATGCCCAACCGACTGAGCCACCCAGGTACCCCCAACCCCAGTTACATATTTTTAAAAAGCAACCTCAAATCTTTTAAGAACCGTAGCACTCAGCCTCTCAATAAAATATCTGCAACTTGGGGTGCCCGGGTAGCTCAGTTGGTTAAGCGACCAGCTTCAGCTCAGGTCATGATCTCATAGTTTGTGAGTTCGAGACCTGCATCTGTCCTGTCAGTGCAGAGCCTTCTTTGGATCCTCTGTCTCCTTCTATATCTGCCCCTCCTCCCTCTTTTTCTCTCCCTCTCTCTCTCTCAAAAATAAATAAACATTAAAAATATCTGTAACTTATTTTTTCACCCTTTGTCGTCAAAGTCATCTGTGATTAGAATGACCAAAAAATATTCATTTTTTTCTATCTTGTAAAGTTCAGATATACATTATTATTTATAGCCTTATTTACAGCTTTGGGTGAATATTGTTAGACTATTGAGGAAATCAGTAATTATCTCCTTTAAAAATCCATCCTTGTCATTCTATGAATTTATCATTAATCAACGATAGTTTCCAATGAATGAACACAATCAATACAAAAATTTTGAATTAACGGCATCTAAATTATTGGAACCACAATAGACTACTAGGTAAACAATAGAATAGGGATTGAGCAATGAAATGTATAAATTCCAAACTACCAATTCCCTCTTCAGCTTAAAAAGATAACAGACCTATGTGGCTAAGTTGCATCTCTAAAAATAAATTCAAGGTTAATCCTTGCTCTAGATGGATTAAAGACAGGGCAACCTCTTCGCGTTGGCACGGTTTTCTGAACATGTTTGAAGATTTATGACTGGGAATCCTGCCCTAAGTAAACACATTTGATATGTGAACACGGACTCTTGGCTATGACACCTTCTGCTCATCTGTTAGGTTGGCAACATTCCTGCTTACAATTTGGTTGGAATTCTGCCTCAGGGTTTAGGTGCCAAATGGCAAGATTTTAAATAAGACAGTGCGGGGCGCCTGGGTGGCGCAGTCGGTTAAGCGTCCGACTTCAGCCAGGTCACGATCTCGCGGTCCGTGGGTTCGAGCCCCGCGTCGGGCTCTGGGCTGATGGCTCGGAGCCTAGAGCCTGTTTCCGATTCTGTGTCTCCCTCTCTCTCTGCCCCTCGCCCGTTCATGCTCTGTCTCTCTCTGTCCCCAAAATAAATAAACATTGAAAAAAAAATTAAAAAAAAAAATAAATAAGACAGTGGGTATAATGCCTCCCTGTTGTGGGCGGAATATCCCTTATAACAGGATTCAAGCAACAGCATAAAGTCTGGTTTGATTCTTTATCACAACAGTTGGGCAAGGGTTCCAGATAACACACTTAGAATAAATACGCTAACATTATATTTCTATCTCTGAATAAAGTTTGTCTTCTTTATAGATCATTTCTGTGAAGGTGGCATTATTGTCATTATTGTTACAATTGTCATTGTTATTATCTTACATTTTATAAAGCTAAAGCTTCTTTGTAGACCTGTAAAGGGCTATTTTTTTTTAATACGGAAATCAGCAACAGAAACTACAAAGATTTCACACACAAGAATTTTATAGCTAACATACATATTCAAAGACAGAATTCTTTTAAATTGTAATAAAGTAACCACAAATGAATTTATTTTAATATACCAACACACAATAAAATACTATAAGACTTTAAAATGTACATATCGGTAGAATATGTATTTAAAGGAGAACTAAAAGTAAATATTAATAGAAAAAAATAGAAAAATCACTTCAAACTCTAGGTCTGTAATTCTTTTCATCAGTATAACTTAGTTCTATAAAGTGTTCATTTATTCATTTTTTTATTTCTTCAAACAGTTTGTCTGAGTTTTTGATGTTCTTGTCTCAAAAGAAAAACTTTAGTAAAGAAATTGAATGTTTATTAGTGTTTGGAAAGAAACTCTAGGAATGTTTTGTATTAGTATAGCATAGAAAGCATCATTTTATATGTCGAATTTAGAACTGAAAAACCAATACAATAATTAATTACTAAAGATCAATTTATAAGCTGTACATCATTTTATTTATTTTTTTATTTTTTTTTTCAACGTTTATTTATTTTTGGGACAGAGAGAGACAGAGCATGAACCGGGGAGGGGCAGAGAGAGAGGGAGACACAGAATCGGAAACAGGCTCCAGGCTCTGAGCCATCAACCCAGAGCCTGACGCGGGGCTCGAACTCAGGGACCACGAGATCGTGACCTGGCTGAAGTCGGACGCTTAACCGACTGCGCCACCCAGGCGCCCCAACATCATTTTAAACAAATAAACAAAAAGTCAATCAATGCCATCTTTCATTAAGTATGATATTGTCATATTTAATGTCTTCAACTAGATGACTGTTACAACTGCTTTATAAAATATTCAAATAATTATAGATACATATACCTGCTCATCAGAACCATGAAAACCATAAATGAATATGTTGAGGGTGCCTATCCTTGCTAAGACTGTGATTTAATTTGGAACTATTTTTGCCATCTGTGTACTGATAAAAGATATCTAAAAAAACTTGCTTTTATATTAGCTTAATAAAACTGGCTAATTGGGAAAGCAAATCTATTGAAAACAAAGACCTAACTTGGTATATTTTGGCTTTTAATACTGGATCTATATGACCTAGTTCATTATTAAGATTCCCAGTATATAGTTTTGTTGTTTTTATTTTTCAACTAATCAAGCCTTTTTAAATTAATTGAAAGTACATTATTTTAGGTTATTTACATGTGATCAAGCTAGTTATAATAAGAAAATTTTTAAACATGGAATATAGTATACAATCAATAAAGTTTATGAGAATGAATAAATCAGAATACAAAAAAATACCAGCCAAACATTTACCTGGTGCAACTATACCTGAAAGACTATTTTAACAGACTATAAACCAATATGAGGAAAATAAATTACTATTTACATTCATGCCAAAGCTAATCATGCACATTTGATAATCTAAAACTGAGGGAAATATACTAAAGTGTTATTCCCCTAAAGTAAATTAGCATTGGCAAATAAATATCAAAGAATGTAATTAAGTTAGATTAAAATCATAAACATTTGCATTACCTTGAATTTTTTTGTTTGGTCTATAGACGTGATTCCTTTTAGAGGAATATACATATGACTCATAATATGACAAACGAAAACATAAATAAACACAGAATGTACAGCACACTGAGGCAAAATTTCTCACGTTAGATGGGATTGAGGACCAAGGGAAATGAACCTGTAGATGAGAAATTAATAGGAGGGAAGGCTATTCAAAGATACTACTGATACAGTGCTAGGGACGTATTTGAGGCAAATACTCAGCTACAAAATTATTCTCCTCTCTTTCCCTCTTGCTCAAGCTTCCCCAAGTAGCAGATCTGAGTCACTTCCTTTTCTCTGGCCCTATATCAATAAGTGCCATCAAATTGCATGTGAAAGTTATGCATTGAAGGTGACTTATTGCTTTCAACTTACGTTAGGTGGATGAATGCGTCGTTAACAACGGATAAACAAGGTAAATTATGTATTAGGAGAAAAGATAATTAGTTCCTTTTTAGTCACATTGAGTTTAACATGTCTGTGGGACAATCAATAGTGATCCCAGGCTAGAAATTAGAGATACAGATCTGAAGAAGAAATACAAATCTGAAGAAGGATTTTTTTTTTCTCTTCTAATCAAATACCAACTCTACATGGAATATTATACATTTGTAGCTTTAGCCCCAAATGTTCCCTTGAACCCAGATGTTCCTTTTTATTCTGCATTCTCTATACAGGATCGGGAAAAAAAATATTGCTGGGTCACATTCAGGTCGGACTTTAGTAAAATATACAAGGTAAAAAGGAAGACGGTTTGAAGGAAGCTTGGAATACAATGTGAAAGTAATCACAGTCTTAGACTATGTGGTTTTTGGTGGAAATGTGATCAAGGAAGAACGTTGTATTCTATGTTCCAACTATACCAACCTGTGTCACCTTATATTTATTCCCAATATTATCCCCATGGTTATTACCCTCTCTAGTCTAGATTATTATTCCAGTTGCCTTCTTATTCCAACACTTCCAATTGATCTTAGAGCCCCTGTGAAAATAAATACAAATGCATTTAGATTATGCCACTGCGTTGCTTAAAAATCTGCATTGTGTTTCTTCCCCAACAGATAAAGGTTAAAATTTAACCTTTCCTTGTATACCCCTGGCCCTCTCTCACAGTGCATCTATTTCCTAGCCTTTCACACTTGTGTATACAATGCTGCCTAAAGGGCACTCCATCCTTTGTTTATCTGCAAAACTTTGACCAATTCAAGACAGATCCTTATTTATCCTGGCCAGATACAAAGGTTTTGTTTTTTTTTCAACTGTCTTAAGACTTAGTTGAGTATCTGCATTATCACAGTCATCATTCCATATGGCCATAATTTGTAATAAGATAGGGAACAGGACTCAGTTACTGCTTTCTACCAACTGTTGTGCCAGATGCTTGAAAAATAATATTAAGTGGTGCCTGGGTGGTTCAGTCAGTTAAACGTCCAACTTTGCTCAGGTCATGATCTCAAGGTTTGTGAGTTCGAGACCCACATCGGGCTCTGTGCTGACAACTTAGAGCCTAGAGCCTGCTTCATTCTGTGTCTCCCTCTCTCTGACCCTTCCCCCCTCATGCTCTGTGTCTGTCTCTCAAAAGAAAATAAACATTTTTTTTAATTTAAAAAAATTTAAAAAAGAAAAATAACCTTGAGCTATGCATTACCATTTCCATTTTTCAAATTAGAACACTAAGACCCAAAAAAGTAAGTGATCTTACAAAGTTGATACAGCACCTATTTGACAGTACTGAGGGCAGTACCCAAGTTTCCCAAAGCCTTTGAAGATGCCATTCTCTTGTCCTATTCTCCAAAAAAAAAAAAGAGGTTGAGCCTATTAAAGTCAGGAGATATTTGGGGTATTCATTTAATATTTATTATAACAAACAGAATCATCTATTTGGAGCCTCAGTGAATAATTGCTGATCTAACCATCTGATCTAATCATCCCCTACACCCAATGGAATAAGAAATAATAATTAGACCTAGATCATCTGGTTCAACCATTTGCCTTTCAAGATAATTAAAAATGGAATAAACACAAATATAAGGGTACATGACTAATGTATGGGGATACATAATTTAAAGAATGGTGGAGCCCCTTGTGGATTTGGTGAAGGAACAGAAAATACAGAAGATAGAATGATTTTCCCTTAGAGATTTAGAGCTGGTCGAGACATCAGAACATGTGTTTTCACGTTCTCAATTTAATGTCTTTTATTTTTTTTTTTTTTTAATTTTTTTTTCAACGTTTATTTATTTTTGGGACAGAGAGAGACAGAGCATGAACGGGGGAGGGGCAGAGAGAGAGGGAGACACAGAATCGGAAACAGGCTCCAGGCTCTGAGCCATCAGCCCAGAGCCCGACGCGGGGCTCGTACTCACGGACTGTGAGATCGTGACCTGGCTGAAGTCGGACGCTTAACCGACTGCGCCACCCAGGCGCCCCACAATTTAATGTCTTTTAAATACCAAATCTTAGACAATGATCATGTATAGACATCCTATAACCATCCTATGTCATATCCATATCCACTTATCTAGATCTGCAGTGATTAACATGTACTATGTAACTATTTTTAACAAGAATTTCTTAATAGTTTTAACAATACGAATGCACAAGTAGAATGTTATTTGGGGAGACCCACTGTTCATGAAACCCTAACATTAAATTTTTGACAAAAAATAAATTGGTAGCTTTTTCATGTCTCTAAGGTTCAGGGGAAATGTTTTCTGATGATAGACTAGGCAGATGTTTCTCTAAGTGTCTTTCTAAAACAGAACAAGTGTATAAAATGTATTCAAGGATATCTACAGCGACCCTATTAATTTTAGTTGGTAGCTAAGATAATTATGCCTGCTCTCCTGTGGAAAGGCCTGTATAATCCAACATTACTTCAAAATATTTAATGAAGTTTTTCTTTTCCCAATCTTAGTTTTAGATATATTAAACTTGTCAGGTCATAGATACATGTTTAGCTGCCAAAGTTTGTTTTCCCATGCTTCTTGTTATACTTACTTAATCATCAATAGTAACTGATTCTCTTTGATAAAAGAAGTAAAACTACATGGTTCCTGGTGGTTAAGTCAACATGTATCTTCCTGAACACCCTTGCTTATAAAATTCACAGTCACTTCGGTACTGTTTTCTAAATACATTCTTTTTTTTTTCAACGTTTATTTATTTTTGGGACAGAGAGAGACAGAGCATGAACGGGGGAGGGGCAGAGAGAGAGGGAGACACAGAATCCGAAACAGGCTCCAGGCTCTGAGCCATCAGCCCAGAGCCTGACGCGGGGCTCGAACTCCCGGACCGCGAGATTGTGACCTGGCTGAAGTCGGACGCTTAACCGACTGCGCCACCCAGGCGCCCCCAAAACATCCTGACTGTATATCGCATAGGTATCTTTGAATTCTGTATTGCTATCTAGCCACAATCCTGGCAACTAACCAGCTTTTTGTTCCATTTTATTTTTCAATTCTCTGTACTATTGAAAATAAATCTTGTATTTCTTCCATATCAGTTACACATGATATTCCTTCATTCTAGGCATCATTTTCCCACTTCTGTGCAACAGCCTCTCAGTATGAAGTGTGGGTTGCCCTTCCATTGTCTGGGTTCCTGATGACAAGTTGCGTTGGATGCTCTCTGAACACCTTCCCTCAGTTTCCCTTTGTCTTTAAATTATTTGTCTCTCACAGATTCACTGAATACCCAGTTCAAAACTCCAGCAAAAGCACCTTCTTTACTCATGATCATCACAGGAAATGTAAATAATACATATAATAATGTATTTGATTATTTCAATGGAAATATTATAGTCTTTGTCAAATTTATCACGGCTAAAACTAAATTTGTGATCCTCCAGACACACACCCCCTGTCTCCTGTGCTCCTTATCTCATTTCACAAGATAGAAAGCCTAGAATAGTGATTGATAGGTCTTTCTTGCTTACCCATTTCAATCAATCACCAACTCCTGCTGATTCAGTCACCTAAATATCCCTTAAGTCTACCCACTTTTTTTTTTTCCTATCCCATTGACATATACTCATATAGGTCACATTAACTATTACAATAACATCCTAACTAGTTTCCCCACTGTTATTCATGGTCCTCAACAGTTCATTTTCCACAAAATGTAGTTCAGTCATGCCTGTGACAAGCAGTGGTGAAGAGTCTGTATCCATACTGCATAATTTGGAATCAAACTCAATCACTTACTTGTCTTATAGTCTTTAGCTAATGACTCAACCTCAGTGCTTAATCCTGTTCTCTAAAAACGAGATAATCATAACTCTTTCACAGGGTAGTTGTGGAGAATAAAAAATAAAGAATTAAGTAAAAACACTTGGAATGGTTCTGGACTCATAGTAAGTGCTCAACAGATATTGGCCAACATTATTTCATTGAGTCCACGTATTTTGATTTAATGCCTAATATGTAGAAGGTATTGGACTAGTACCATAGGTGCTAGTAGGTAGTGTAGAATGGTTCCTCCTTCCTCGAGGTGACTTGGGATCCTTGGAATTGTCAGGACACTTGGGACATGGCTGGAGGTAATCATTTACCTAGACAGCCATCCTTGTTATACTTTCTTTCTAGACTAGACGGTTCACGTCCATAGGCTTTTCTTAAAAATTACCCTTCTTTATCAGTCTCAGGTATGTATGGTTTGCACTATCATTGTGATGTTCAGCCATTTCCAAACAGCTTCTAGTGTCTCTTGGGATGATGATGATGATTAGCTTAATAGCTCTTATGCTCTAAATAATATGGGTTGCTAACACAATGAGTATGAGCTGTCCATTAAATGTGAGGAGTTGCCTGAGTGATGGTAAGTAGTAGCTTGTTCAAGATTGATCTCCCACTGGTTAGCCTCCCAGGAAAATATTTGGCCTCTAATAAAGACCTAGGGCAAAATAGGCAATGCCTCTGGGTTTAATTAAATCAATCTTGGCCAAGGCTCAAAAATCCTGGTCCCTATAAGAGCAGATGAGGGCCTTGGGCATCTGCTCATAATGAATGATGTAGCCAACACTACCATTTAGCTTTCCAGATCACATAATTGTGATCACAAGGATTGGACCCCAGTGTTCGATCATACCAAAGAAAGGGTTAATATTACACCCAACTTCCAATGCTAAGTTACAGGGTAGGGTTAGAGTCAAGCTTCTACCATGTCATATTTCTCTGTGCCATAGCCCTGATAATACCAGAGAATAAGCCTCGCCCCTTATTTGTGCAGCTTAACTGTCTACAGCTCCAGAGCAGGCTCTCCCAGCATCAGAAATGACTATTTGATCTCTGTGTGTTGTCCTAGAAAGGGCAATGGAGACACACACACCTGCTATTTCTTTAAGTTTCCCCTATGAATGTTTCTCTAGCAGACCTCAAGTGAATGCTATTTCCCATTGCCCCTGTTTGCACAACATGGAGAAAGGGAATTTTACAGTCCATTGTGAGTAGTAAACTGTGTACAGAGCTTATAGGACAAGAATCACGTTTGTGCATTCTCTTTCCCCATAGAAGCAACTCCTGTACTCTTATATTCCTTATATGGTAATATTCATATAAATATATGCATAAAGGAAATGCAAAATACAGTAAAAACAAAATCTGGTGATACTTTATAGCATCTGTAGTTCTCATCTTGCTAAAAATTGGCAAGTAAGTAGAAAGGGGATGCGAATTCTTTTCTTTTAGGATCACTGATTTAGGATTATTCTTAACTTGGCTGTATTTCCTCAATACAGCCTTCTTTTGCTTCCATAAACACATAGAATATTCCTTAACATAAAAGATGTTTTCAACTCTGACTGTACATTAGAATCAACTGGGGAGCTTGAAAAAGCATTGACGTTTAAGCCCTACTTTTAGAGATTCTGATTTAATTGGTCTGGGGTGCAGCTAGGGCAAAGGTATTTTTTCATATGAATCCTTAGATGATTCTAGATAGAAAAAGGATGAGAACTGCTGACATAGAATTTAGGGCTTCAGGAGTGCAATATGCAAGCACTTACCAAACGTATCTTATTGCAGAGAATATTGGAAGTTTCTATGGCCTTTCATATTATGAGCATGATGTATCCAGAAAAGGATGTGTAAGAGGTTCAGTATTACAGAGTAAGAAGAATAGTGTGCCCCTAGAATGAAATGGAATAGTGATCTGAGGCTTACAGTGGGACCCAATTTTTTTAATTAGCTGGAGACTATTTCATTAAATATGGTCATCTTACTTTCTTTGGAAGAATTATTATTTGTCTTAAGCAGTTCTTAAGATCGAGAAATATGACTAGTGTCCAGGACAGAGAAAAGAAATATAATCTAAATCTAACAGCCAGAAAAAAAAAATGGCATAAGGCCATACCATCCAATGAAAAACAGAAGTAGAGAGAAAAAACTTTCTAGCATCATTTAGATGAGCTCATTGACAAGGAAATATTTCATATCCGAATTATTTGAGGACAGTGAATTTATTTTAATGCAGCAGTTCTACTTTTAAATTGAAGTAAAAAAAATGTACCTTTTTATACCATTATCATTTGGCTTTGGAGAGGCAGTGCTAAAACTTGATAAATTTTAGCTTTCCAATCTGAGCATCTAACTTTGGCACAAAAAGCAGAGTGTGAGCATTCAGCACTGGCATTAAAGCAAACAAAACCCCAATTCTAGTGCCAATACCAAGTGCACATTTCAAGCCCTATCCTGGGAGCTGGCATATAATTCCATAAATTCATTGCCCTCCATCTGTGTATTGTCACTCAGCTCCCTAGTCAAGCAATAGACAGAGCTTCAATGACACAGATGATGCCCAATGTTCTGTTATAATTTATTACTCTTTGAATTTTGCGAACAAAGGTCATATTCACTATGGACCTATAGGAGTTTGCTTTCTTTTACTTTCCCTTTTTCTCATTATGCTTGGCTTCTTCTTTTATCTTGGGACTCAGCTTTCACTGAAGTTGGAAATAAATCTTTTTGTTCCCTCCTTCTTAGCTTGCCCTTGACTGCTATGGAAACCAAAAAGAAAAAAAAAAAAAAAGAAAAAAGAAAAGAAAAGAAAAAGAAAAAGAAAAAGAGCTATAGAAATCCCAGAATATTGATTTCCACCCCCCCTCCTTGAAAGGAGGCTGGAAGAGTTATTAAAGGTCTCTTAAACCCTAACATAGGCTTAAATGGCAAAATAATAATAATACTAATAACTAAATAAAAATAAAAGAAGGAGATGTAGTTTCACTTGAATTGGATCCGGATTATGTTGGCTGTTATCTACCTGCAGGGTGGGAGAGAGAGAAGTTGACAACATTTGTCTCTCATATATATGTCAGTATATATATCTTATGCTAATTGCAACCAGCAAAAAGAAGGAAAATTTAGAAAGAGAAAAGACGTTATCTCAATAAAAAAAAAGGACCGTGCACTTGGCATCAGAAATGCTAGCTTTCAAAGTCAGACATCACTGGCTTCTTTCTTCATTTGTTTTACTTACTATGAAATTCTATGTGACTAAGCCACCTTTTCTGACGGTTAAGCCCCTTTTCTACTGTAGAAAGGAGTGCAGTGCAGAGGAATTATTGGAGGATATGGATAATAAAACACACAAACAAACAAACAAACAAACACTTTTTTTTGAGCATATTCCCGGGGTCCAGTGCTCCATTTCACAAGGCTCTGCCATGTGTGACTAGCCAAGAGCTTCTTGTATTGCTTGTTTGTCCAGTTGTTCATGAACAATATGGGCATCGCTGATTTGGAAATCATTTGGAAATCATTTGGTGTTAGAAGCAAGAAGCAAATGTATGCGATAGAGTAATTTACAAAAAAAAAAAAAGAAATATTCTTTTAATATTGAAATTCTAGTTTTTATTAATGCCTTATATTTCTAGAGATGTACAGCCTTCAAAATTCCTCCCGATAAGGATTTAATACTGTCTCTTTTTAAAGCAACATGGATAAAAGTTGCATATTTGGATAAATTAGTTGATCATTATCATTATCACCATCATCATACATAATAAGCATGCTTCTAATGGATTTGCGTCTATCTAATTACTTTATAAACCTTTGCCATAGTTACTAGTATTTCTTTAGAGATTAGGAAGCTGAAGCCCAGGAAATTGAGCCAATCAGTAGGCCCAAGAGCTGGAATTTATATCTAGCATTGTAGAACCATCACACATAGTCTTACTTTTTATGTTGATGGTAGAATAATTGAGATTATTAATTCACTTGCTCATAAATTATCTATTTGTACTAGATGCCATAGTGAGTGTTGAGTATAAAATGTTGAAAAGACACACATGAAGATCATGTAAATCATTGTTACGACAGACATAAGCGGATGATATACTCAAATGCATATTTTCAGAAGATCGCTCTTCCCACTTTGTGGAAAATGTTTTGCGAGTTCGATGAGAGCAGTGGGTGTTACATATCAGAAGAGCATGTAATTAGTCCACAACAGATCCTCCAGGTATAGAAGAAGGTGGGAGGAGTAGTGAGGGGAGGGGTTTGTGCTCTGGGGAGTAAACAGGGGAAGGGAACTTTCTGAAAGATGTAGAGGTGGTTGAATGAGTTGGGGACATGGTGAAGAAAACAGAATCAATAATAATGACAGAGATCTTACAGGAACAACTGTGTGGTGGGTAGAGCAATTTATAAGTTAGCAGATAAAGGTAGATTGTGGATCGATAGTTCTGTTTTGCAGAAAGTTGGCATTCTGAAACATCTCTCCAAGTAGAGAAGTCAATTAAACAGCTTTTAAGTGAGTGTGAACATCAGATAAATGGTAAGGTCGAGATACCTATTTGCTAGTCTCAAAAAAAGAATGTAGCAATGGGAGGCAATCTTTCAATTTGGCAAAATGGAAAATTACAAAAGCATGTTTTGACGCATGGTGGATGAAGAAGCCTGGATGGAGCGACACAATTTGGAACTGCAATTCGAGAGCAAAAGGGACACTCTGCTAACATTTCTTTCTAGAAATGAGCCTGTGATGGGGAACAAAAAAAATAAGAACATAACTAGAGAATGTCAAATGTATATCCTGGATGTTATAAGATAGAAGACAATAAGCATGCTCACGTGCTAATAAAAGATTCGGTAGAGTGGGAGAGAGGGCAGAAAACAGAAGATTCCTAATGGTGTGGAGCTTTTGAAACCTAAAACGGTGATGGAGTTCCAACAACCAGCTCACACAAGGCATTTGACAGAAGGAAATCTCTTCTAGGGTAAGAGAAGAGCAATGGGTGAAGAGGCTAGAATGAGGGTAAGTTTGAAGCTTTGGTGATAGAATCATCAGAACGGCTTTTATTTGGATCTCAGCAGTCACTCTATCACCGAAGGAAAAATTTGAATCCTACTTTTCAATATTTTACATTAAAAGCAAGATCTGTATGACTTAGTAATCTCTGCCTCCATTGCCACACCCAGACTGCCTCAACTCAGGCTCACTTCTTCAGACATCTACAGAAGAGACAAAGCCAAGTCAACGCTGAATGAGATGAATCAGAGGTGGCTTTGGAAGGAGGGAAATACCTATTGGGTAAATATCTTTTACAGAATTCAGTGAGACTGAAAGTTATTGATTGGGATCTCTCACTATCTGAGGTAATTAGAAATCCACAGTGAGAGTTCTGCAAAGATCTGAGGACACCCTAGGCTTGACTTCAGTCTAAATTCCCTGTATTTCACAAAGAACCACAATGGTTAAAATTTCTCCCTTATTTTACAGAGCAATCACTGAAGATACTCCTGAGTTTTCTAGCTCTTTAGAACATTCTTTAGACCAATTTGGTATAAGCCAGGCTTTTCAGAACCAAGAATCATCAATGCAGATGATAAACTGAACAAAACTCCAGGGACAGAAGAGACTATATGAAAAATTAACTTGGGAATACTCCTTAAGAAATAACAGTAATAATCGTAGTAATAGCCATGACAATTAGTATAAAAATCTATTCAAAGCAAAACTGATGAGAATGTGTTAATCTGCAATAAGAAACAAATTAATTTTACAGATTGTGTTATTTTGTTAAATATCCTAAAATAGGGCGAATTTAGTAAGTAGCATTGGTCTTGAGGTGAATTTCTTAGACTCACTATAATTTGGAATTGCTTTTCTTGGCATTAGCATCAAATGCTTACGGTGTCAGGAGAGAGGTGCTTGGGTGGCTCAGTCGGCTAAGCGTCTTACTCTTGTTTTCAGCACAAGTCATGACCTCGTGATGGTGGGATTGAGTCGGATGTCTGGCTCTACACCAACAGCATAGAGCTTGCTTGGGATTCTCTCTCTCCTCTCCTCCCCTTCCCCTGCTCACGCATGCTCTCTTTCTTTCTCTCTCAAAATAAATAAACCTTTAAAAAAGAATATCTTATAAGAAATACTTACAATGTTACTGAGGAACTTCGTTTTTAATTTTGCTTAATGAAATCAATGTTGATTTAAGTCGCTGTTTGAGACCTATGGCCACCATATTGGACAGTGTAGCCCAAGGTTGTGCTTTGCAGTATCGTCAATTAGGTAGAATGATTCATATCCTGATCCTCTATCTTAGCTTTCATGAATTTCATTTGACTTAGTTAGTCTGGCTTTATAACCCACTCCAACTCTCTTTATGTCTGCTTTACGAACCTTATTTAACCTTTCCCTTTTGCAGCTCCTGAACCCATGCACTGGGGACAATCATGCTTATTGTCAGACCTGCACTCATTTATCTGCTGGGGACTGTCAGGATTAACCTTGTGTTGTTTAGCAAGCAGGATTGGTATGAGACATGCAATAAAACTGAACTGATCACAGTAAGCTAAAGGATTCCCACACTGCCATTACCCTCCAAGTCTGTATTACTTAGAAAATGAAATAAAAAATTGTTCACAATGCATTAGAGACCACCAAAAAATAGCAATAATTTATCAAAGGGCTTCCTCATGCTTTGATCTATGTATCTACATGAGCATATTTTTATAAACAGAAACACCTTGGCCTCCACTAGAGACTGTGTCCTTCATGTCAGTTTCCTGGTGCAAAAAATTTGTTTGTTAGCTATTTGGTCCCTAGACCATAATTTTCTCCCTACTAGATATAAATTCAGATAATTATTCTTAAAGTTTTCTTTCTTTCTTTCTTTCTTTCTTTCTTTCTTTCTTTCTTTCTTTCTTTCTTTCTTTCTCTTTCTTCCCTCCCTCCCTCTCCTTCCTTCCTTCCTTCCTTCCTTCCTTCCTTCCTTCCTTCCTTCCTTCCTCCTTTCCTTCGTCCTTGCTTGCTTGGTTGCTTTCGAGCCAGTCTAGATATTTTAAGATTTCAGTGGAGACATACCCCATGAGAAGGTATTCTACAGTGAGCTGGAAGGTACTCAACTTGTGGAGAGAAGAGAGGGTGCTATGTTGGCTTTAGTTCAATATGAAAATAGGTATCAACATGAACATTAATAATTGCATTACCAAATGCCTTGTAAAATTCATATTTTTAAAAATTTCATTTGACAATAATATCTAAATATCCATTGTGATTCAGTAATGTGGTAGGTTTTAAATATACAATCATGATTAAAACAGACAAGAACTTACCACCTAATCTAATGAACCATATAGTAAATAATTTAAAAAAAACAAATTCACACAGAAAAATTATTTTGAAAAGATTTCTCTTTCTCCCTCCCATCTCTTCCCTTTCTTCTTTCTTTTGTTATTATCTTTAGGTTTTTATGATTTCCTTTCTTACTTTTTTCCTTTCAACTGAGATGTCTTCAATGTTCTGTTTAAAAACCTCTGTATGTATATATACTTCTTATTCTTTAAACCTTAAAACAGTGAATGTGATAAATGTGTCTGAGATCAGAAATTTTTCATACTCTTGCAGAAAATGAATGCACTCATCAGTTAACTTCATTAACAAATAGTTGCCCTTTGTTTGTAAGACAGGCACAGCCTCTAGAGAGGAGGCTTGAGTAGCCTTGTAAGGTACAAGCACTAACTTAGGTAGATATTATGCTATTTAACATACATTCTTCCACTTTTTACAGCAATTTCATCAGTTTTGCACCCTTATGTCAATTTTATAGACAAGAAAGTAATTGTGTACAATGTCCAATTAATGTTTGCAAAGCCATAAAAATACTGGGAGTTAAATCCAAGTGTGTAATTGTAAAAACTTTCTGACACAGTTGACACCCCAACCCATATGCTATAGAGTCTGATGCGAAGATCTTCACTGCAGTTGAACTGAACTGAAATCCTACAACAATCATGGAGAGTTAGATCTCGGCACAAGAGGGATCTCCAAATGGATACCACTCTGCCCTCTGTACCTGACTGTCTTATTTAGCCTGAGGCTGTCCTAGTCTAAAGTCAATACATAAGGGGTTGAGATAACCTTATAAAACACATAAAAACAAGAGAAAGCTTTTCCCAGCTTGATTTCCTTATATTTTCTAGAAATATTAACCTATGAAGAACTTTCCCAACAAGACTCTGAATACTCAACAGGGCTGTGTCAACAATGTTCATTTAAGCAACTGAATATGCAGTTATATACCATAGTCTAGTTTTTGGACATTCTATTTTAATTGGCTATTATTAAATGCTGTTAACTCTGGGGGCATGCCTCATAATTTTGTCTGAAAATGTCAGTGTTGGGACACCTGTTTGGCTCAGTCAGTAGAGTCAGTCTTGATCTTGGGGTCATAAGTTCCAGCCCCAAGTTGTATGTAGAAATCACTTAAAAATAAAATCTTAAAAAAAATCTCAGTGTTGATTTCTTGAAGAAAAACTATAGAACTGTAAAATATAAACCATCTCTCAAACATAGGATAGCAGTAACAACTGGGCTAGATTTCTTATACTCCTAGCTTTTTTTTTTAAAAATATGTTATCATGTATGGATTTTTTAAATATTGATAGATCTCACAAATATAAATAATGTCTGATTTATTCTGTGATAGAAAATATATTACAGAGCCATACTGTTGTAATTTTACGTGGAGCAATTTCTAATAATGACAAATGTCAACCTCAATTTCTCCTGAGCAGCTACTATAGTATCAATACCTCTCTCTCTCTCTCTCTCTCTCTCTCTCTCTCTCTCTCTCTCTTTCTCTCTCTCATCTACGTTTATTATCTATCTCTCTATCTAGCATCTACTTTTATCATCTATCTATCTATCATCCATCATCAACTATCTATCATCATCTATCTATCATCATCTATCTATAATCTACCTTTATTATCTATCTATCTATCTATCTATCTATCTATCTATCTTCTATCATCTTTATCTACCTACCAACTTATTATCTATCTCTATCATCTATCTCTCTCCCTCTCTATCATCCATCTACCTACCTACTTATCTCTACTATCTATCTATCTATCTATCTATCTATCATCTATCTATCTATCTATCTATCATCTAACTATGATTTATCGACCTATCTTCTATCTTCTATCAATGTATCTATGTATCTATCTATCTATCTATCTATCTACCTACCAACTTATTATTTATCTCTATCATCTCTCTCTCTATCATCTATCTACCTATCTCTTCTATCTATCTATCTATCTATCTATCTATCTATCTATCATCTATTGATCTACCAATCATCAATCTATGTATCTATCACCACAACAGAGTATTATGAACATCCCCCAAAGCTATAAAACCTTTCTCTCTTATTTCAAGTAATGCTATATACAGCTAGCATTAGGTACTATAACAGGTATACATACCAAAGATATACTCAGCAAAAATAAAGGTATTCATTGAACATTTAATTGGATTCAAACATGATGAATTGTATGCATAAATATGTATTCGAAGAGATTATTTTAATGTATCTTTAAACTTACTTTTATGCCTGCATTTAGGATTTTATTTTAAAGACAAGAATCAGCAGCATATAGCTGTTAAAACTTAGTGAATAAAAATGTTAAACTTGGATGATTAATGGCATTTATAAATGACACATAAGGAAAATCAGCACTAAATTATCCCTGACTATTGAAAAATCAGTATGAGAAAAGTACAGAGTAAAAAGAGGTGGGGGGGAAGGAACCTGCCAGCCCTGGGTGGTGACCCCAATCACTGAAGCAAAATTGGCCACCTAAATGGATACTGAAGAAAACAAGGTAATATGATGGCACAATTGCAAAATGTTCCAACATCTGAATTCCATAAAGTGTCTCAAGTGTTTTATTGTTTCCTTTCTGTGAAAGATGGACTATGGCTTCTAATGATTGATGGCTAAAGGCACAAAATGGATATCTTTGCAAAAGGAGGGAAGAAATAACACAAAGGGAATAGCTGGATCTAAAATGTAGCATCTTTTAAAAATTATTTGTCAATTTAATAGCATTTTGAAGGATGAGTTGAAGTTGTGTTAGAAATTAATCTTTAAACTCATTTTTGCACCACATTTAAGTATTGAGGCTCTGGAGCAAGGCAAATCTGGGTTCAAATTCATTTTCAAGAATCTAAAGTTACAAGACTTTGGGGAGGTACTTAAACATCCTAAACTCTACTTCCTTCTTTAAATTGGAATAAAAATATAGATCTCAGTGGGCTATTTGTTAGATAAATAACAC
>NW_024412377.1:15893531-15922634 GCF_014898765.1 Herpailurus yagouaroundi
GGGGGGAGGGGCAGAGAGAAAGGGAGACACAGAATCTGAAGCAGTCTCCAGGCTCTGAGCTGTCAGCACAGAGCCCCACACAGGGCTCGAACCCACAGACCAGAAGATCATGACCTGAGCTGAAGTCGGACGCTTAACCCACTGACCCACCTAAGTTTCCCTTCATGTTCTTAATTACAATGTTTAGCACCTAATTTTATCTAATATCGTGGTAGCCTCCCTCATCTTTACCCAAAGCATGAAAACAACTTTCAAGACAGAAACTGGTGAGTTAATTTTACTCAATCAATAATCACTATTAGTTGAAAGGCTGAAGTATTGGGTTTTTTTTGTCTGTTTGTTTTTTGTTGTTGTTGTTATTTTAATCTTACTGTTTTTCTTTTGTTTGGATGATATCAGGTTTAGTCCTCCACCCAATTTCTGATGCTGGGCACAAATTCATCCACTTTCTAAGATAACAGAAATAAAAATTTTTTAACAAAATTCAACATGGGATTAAAAAAACATAATATTTCAGCTCAAAAAGGCAGAGGGATTATACTGATTTTCATGTAAATAATGAACTCCGGACAATTAGTCTGCACTGGTCAAGATAAATTCTCTATGACTGCATGCCAAAGACACCTGTTATGGGTTAAACTGTATTCTTTCAAAATTCATGTGTTAAATCCCTAACCACCAGTACCTCAAATATTGATTATATTTGGAGATAGGGCCCTTAAAGAAGCGCTTAAGTGAAAGTGAGAGCATTAGGACAGCGCCTAAAACAATGTGAATAATGTCCTTATAAGAAGGGAAAATTTAGACACAGAAAGGGACAGTAGGGTTATGCATACATAGAGGAAAATCCTTGTGAGAAAATGGGAGTGTGTCCATTTACAAGCCAAAGAGAGGTCTCAGAAGATACACCTGCTGTCACCTTGACTTTGGATTTCCAGCCTCCAAAAATGGGAGAAAATAAATTTCTGTTGTTTAAACCACACAGCCTGTGATATTTTCTTATAGAAACATGAGCAAACTGATACAAAACCCATTCAAATAATTACAGCGGATAAGAAGAGAGAGATGGGACGTGGTAGGGCACAAGCTGGTGTGTTAGAAAGAACATGAACGCGTTGCCGTGTAGGAGGTGGGAATAGAGGCTCTATAGAGGCTCACTGAATCAACCGATTTAAATTGTGTCCCTTCTGTCTGTGTGCTACTCTGAATCCTCCTCTCTCTGTTACATCTTTTCCATATAATTGGCCACCTTTCAATTTATAATCAATTTATTTTCATCTTCATTGTTTTCCCAATCCCAGTAATAGGGAGGGTCTGGATCATAGTTTGCTTTTTTGTTTAATTTCCTTTTCCAGGATATGTGCTCAGCCCCCAGAAGAGTGCCTGGCACTTAATAGAAAATTTTTAAAAAAGGAATAAATGAGTGGGCCCAGAAAGAAAAGACCACTACATGGGTGGTCCTGATAGGCAGAAATAACAGAGTGGGCTGTATACTTTGAAAGAGACTTTTGCCCCTCAGCCAAGATAGAATTAATTAATATCAAATGTAACAAAGAGTGGCTTGTCCTGAAGTAAATGACTATTCTGAAGATTATTTGTACTGATTAATTAGCCGAAAGAAATTTTCTCTTACTCTTTCTGATGTTAAGGATTTATATGGGAGTTTGTATTAGGATAAGAAAGAGATAAAACAGAAAATGATACCAAAACGTATCAGTTGATGATGATTATCTTAATGTTTTGCAAGTCTATTCATTTTGATACTGAAAACTTAAGTTCTGCTAAGATGAAATAAAGTCCTATGCATGCTCACTCATTTTCAAAATGTATTTGAGGGACAAAACTATATAGGAGAGAACAGACATGGGGTATACATAGCAAGTTGATAGTAGGTTTTTGTTTTTGTTTTTACTGGAGAATAGTGGTATGAAATGCTGGATGGTAACTGGCCACGTCAAGGAAGACATTGGCTTTTAGAGTAAAGAGTAGGAATCATAGTAGAGTTTTATTTTAAGGATGCCAATCGTGGTAATTCCTTACAGGAAGATCAGTACGATATATTGTATAACCAATAGGAAGAGTTAGTAAGTAAGGAAATATATAAGAAAAGAAATCATCCTTGCTTATGGGGAGGTGAATGGGAGGGGCAGAGCTTAATGGGTGAGATCAGGAGTAGCTAGTGAGAAAGACAGTAAGAGCAACATCCTTGAGTATCATCAAGATCAAGCAATGAAAACAATCCACTTCAAATAGCATTGCTTTTGCCCTCTTTTTAAAATCACATGCCAGTCACGTGCGCACGTCCTTATTGTGAGCTGTATTATAAATACAGTCCCTACTGTTCTTTTTCCCACTATCCACACACTAGCAAACAGTTTTCTTTCACTTCCCATTCCACTACAAGTGGACCATTTAATTGATAGTGGCCATTTAATTTGCCATCCAAACAGGAAAACTGTTATTAGTAATTACACGGAGCCAGCAGATAAACTGAATTATCTCATCTAAAGTCAGAAGTATATTTATTCTACCTCTCATTCTAGACATAAGCTGCCACTTGCCTCCTTGTAAAAACCCCTCATTAATCACAGAGATGGTTAATTCAATGATATTTCCTTTTCTATATTTGGTTGCATCAATCCTTCCTTATATTATAACCAATATTCTCAAGTGGACTTGGGTTTTAAATGGTGTTTTATGATAGAAAAATATTTTATACCTGAGATATTTTTATCCCTGGATGTTCTGAGTTAGCACTTCTGAGTCCATTTAGAGGATAAAAATGTTCAAAGCAAAATTGTATCCAAACATCAGCCATCGAAGCACTTTAAAGATTAAAACTTAACCATTATTTGTAACTACCTTTATGTTTAGAAACATCCTGAGTATACATCAAAGAAACAGTTTTCCCAGCAATGTTTTTCAGAGATTTCAAAGGCTGACAGACTCTGCTTCACCTGGAAATCGCTGAAGAGATGCTCTGAAACTACTGAAATATGGAATATATGGCACTTGTGTGTTTTGTTTTTGTTGCTTTGTCTCAGCTTTCCAGATGCCTTCAGTATCTGCATGAATGGAGAATAGTTCTAGCTGATCAACGGACATAAAATGCTTTGATTAATATATTACTGCATTCCAGTAGTCTTTTGGATGTATTTTACATCTGCCGTTGTATTGAAATGCTCTTTTGTATCTATTTTTTTTAGAGAACAATGAGAAGTGACAAATTATTGAAAACAGGTTGGTAAGCCACATAATTACAGAATGTAATTTGTAATAACAAACACACTTGCAAGCAGGGTAAATAATATGAAAATTTTAACTACTATGTAGAAATGGTAATGACTTTTCATGATTAGATAGAATAGGAATAATAATAATAATAATAATAATAATAATAATAATAACAATAATAATATCATTATCAACAGGATTATGTTACTGAAATCAATCTGTAAGTGATAGTATCATCATCTGGCAAGAGTGGCCCATGAGATACAGACCTCAAATTTAAATGAAAGTTAATTGAAAATTTAAATAGCAATGATATGGAGAGAAAATGGTTTTATTGAAAATGTTTAGTTTCTCAGGATCCACATACAAGTAAAAACATACGGTATCTGTCTTTCTCTGTATGACTTATTTCACTTAGCATAACACTCTCCAGTTCCATCCACGTTGTTACAAAAGGCCATATTTCATTGTTTCTCATTGCCAACTAGTATTCCATTGTGTATATAAACCACAATTTCTTTATCCACTCATCAGTTTTCACTTTTATGTGGATCCTGAGAAACTTAACAGAAGACCATGGGGGACAGGAAGGGGAAAAAACCAAAAAGGTAGAGACGGAGGGAGACAAACCATAAGAGACTCTTGAAAACTGCGGATAAACTGAGGGTTGATGGGGGGTGGGAGGGAGGGGAAAGTGTGTGATGGGCATTTAAGAGGGCACCTGTGGGGATGAGCACTGGGTGTTGTATGGAAACCAATTTGACAATAAATTTCATATTAAAAAAATAAATAAACAAATAAATAAAATGTTTAGCAATCCTGGGGCTCCTGAGTGGTTCAATCAGTTGATCTTCCCACTTAAGTTCAGGTCATGATCTCATGATTGGTGAGTTTGAGCCCAACGTGGGGCTCTGTGCTGACAGTGCAGAGCCTGCCTGAGATTCTCTCTCCTTCTCCATCTCCATCTCTCCTTCCCCCACTTGCACACACACATACACACATGCATGCACACACACACACACACACACACACACACACTTTCTCAAATATGAATAAATAAACTTAAAAAAATAAGATTTTTATCAAATGATTTTTTCATTTTATTTTTTAAAGTTTAGGTATTTATTTTGAGAGATAGAGAGACAGAGAGAGACAGAGAGAGGGAGTGAGAGAGAATCCCAAGCAGGTTCTGCACTGTCAGTGTGGAGCCCCATGCAAGGCTCAAACTCATGAACTGTGAGATCATAACCTGAGCCAAAATCGAGTCAAAGGTTTAACTGACTGAGCCACTCAGGTGCCCCAAAGTCTTGGCATGAATTTTAAATGCTTTAAGAGTTTTGGGGTTCTTTGTTGTTGTTGTGAAACCCTACTATTATGAAGTGAGCTGACAGAATTTGCATATATTTTTATATTGCTTACTTGACCATGTTAAATGGTGTTATGCTTGACTATATATAACTTAGTATATACTCTATTTATGTCATTTTTGGATTGCACGTAATCGAGAAATCCAGAAAACACAAAGGGTCTTATATATTATATGCTACTGACATGTTTAAACTAGAGAATTTCCTTAGATCAGAGTATTATGGACCAACCTGATAGAGGGAAAGTATGCACAGACCCTTGTGAAAAATCTGAGAGACTATCGTTGATCGTTGTGAATAATCCCAATCTAAGAGTTCTGAGCTCCTGCATCCACCTCTCTCTCCCAAAAGACTGTGGTTGAATAATTTCCAAAACTGTCATAACAAGCCCTGTGTCAGCATAAGGATCTTGGGGCCTCTTTAGGCTAACCTGGTGGGCTTTCGAGGATCCTGATGCTAAGTAGGATCCTGGGCTTTGCAGAATAAGCAACAAAATAATTTGTTTTTTCACTCTCTCTGCTAATACAAGAAGGGAAAATTCTATCACTCACCAGGTTTGGCAAACTTTGACTTGCAATCACCTTATCAAACTAATTATAACTCAATGATGAAGAATGGGCTGTTTTAGATAAATGTGGAAAGGAATCCTTTTAATTTTCTCTCTGGTGTGTGTGTGTGTGTGTGTGTGGTGTGTGTGTGTGTGTGTTATTTCCCCATAGTATAAAATAAAGATGTTACGTAAATTTTGCAAAAATATAACTATAATTATAGCAATGCAACAGAAACTATAACTATATGCATATCTCATATACATCCGATCTATGCAATATACTTTTTCCAAAGTAGAAATTGTGCTTTGATTTTAACTGTAAAAATAACACATTCTCATCATTTAAAAATACATAAAAATAATAAAGGAAAAATACAAGTCTCACTTCCATATTGTTTTTATACATAATTAGAAAACATTTTGCAAATATGTTTGTCTGTTTCTGAATCTATCATGTTCCCTTCATAAGAAGAGAGTTCCATTTGTGTAATATTCTGGGACTTTCTTTATTTTTTGTCCATCCACTCCCCAAGCAAGGACATATATTTTGATTTGATTATTGACTTGGAATTAAAAAAAAATGCAAAGTATGTTGGTCTAAACCTCGCTCCTCCTTCTTGGAGTTAGCTGGTCTGCAGTGAGCATATTTTTATTCTCAGCAGCCAGACTGCCAAGTTTAAGAGTGAATGAGCTGTTTCCAGCTGGGAAAGTATTGATATTCACCACATAATTTATGTCTTTCTAAATCGGAAACTCAATATTCACAAGTTAACTTGACTATGGAAAAAGCCACATTAAAAAAAAAAACAAATAAACAAAAAAATAAGTAGAAACTATTAGTATTTTCATTTTTAAAAAAAATTTTTTTTTCAACGTTTATTTATTTTTGGGACAGGGAGAGACAGAGCATGAACGGGGGAGGGTCAGAGAGAGAGGGAGACAGAGAATCGGAAACAGGCTCCAGGCTCTGAGCCATCAGCCCAGAGCCTGACGCAGGGCTCGAACTCACGGACCGCAAGATCGTGACCTGGCTGAAGTCGGACGCTTAACCGACTGCGCCACCCAGGCGCCCCAATATTTTCATTTTTTTAATGAAATTTATTGTCAGGTTGGTTTCCATACAACACCCAGTGCTCATCCCAACAGGTGCCCTCCTCCATGCCCATCACCCACTTTCCCCTCCCTCCCACCCTTCATCAACCCTCAGTTTATTCTCAGTTTTCAAGAGTCTCTTATGGTTTGCCTCCCTCCCTCTCTAACTTTTTTCTTCCCCTTCCCCTCCCCACCATGGTCTTCTGTTAAGTTTCTGCCTCCCTCCCAGTGCTGCAGCCCCCCCCCCCGCCCCCGCAGGGGAGCATAGATGGCAAAGTAAGCTAAGCCTGCCCTTCCCTCCCCTGTGTACTCTGCGGATCCACCATGTCTAATATGCCCTTGGTCAGATCCCATCAAGGCAGCACGACAAGCCTGGCAGTGTGCAAGCAGCCCAGACAGGGACCACGCCAATCCACAGTGAGTTCTGCCCCTGGGAGAGGAGAAGATAAGGTACACACCAGTCTGACTGTGGTCCCAGCGGTGGGCTGGGGGCAGACATTGGGTCTGACTGGGACTCCACCCACCAACACAAGTTTCTCTGGACAGCACAGGGGAAAGGCTTTGTGGTTTGGAGCTACAGCAGGGACTACCCAAAGTGACAAAATGGAGGAATTCTCCTTAAAAGAAACTCCAGGAAGTAGTGACAACTAATAGATTGATCAAAACTGATTTAAGCAATATAAAAGAATTTAGAATAATAGTCATAAAATTAATCACTGGGCTTGAAAAAAGCATAGAGGACAGCAGAGAATCTATTGCCACAGAGATCAAGGGACTAAAAAATAGTCATAAGGAACTAAAAAATGCTATAAATGAGGTGCAAAATAAAATGGAGGTGGCCATAGCATGGACTGAAGAGGCAGAGGAGAGAATAGGTGAATTAAAAGATACAATTATGGAAAAAGAGGAAACTGAGAAAAAGAGAGATAAAAAAAAATCCAGGAGTGTGAGGGGAGAATTAGAGAACTAAGTGATGCAATCAAAAGGAACAATATCCGTATCACAGGAAATCCAGAAGAAGAGAGAGGGAAAGGGGCTGAAGGTGTGCTTGAACAAATCATAGCTGAGAACTTCCCTGATCTGGGGAAGGAAACAGACATTGAAATCCAAGAGGCACAGAGAACTCCCTTCAGACATAACTTGAATCAGTCTTCTGCACAACATATCATAGTGAAACTGGCAAAATGCAAAGATAAAGAGAGAATTCTCAAAGCATCTAGGGATAAAGAGGGCCTCGCTTACAAAGGGAGACACACAAGGGTAGTAGCAGACCTATTTGAAGGCTTTTCGATAAAACCAAGAGATAAATGCAGACACTCGGGCTCCAAAGTTCACCTAACTACCACACCATGATTTAGAATCTGCCTGCAATGGTGGAGTCACGTTTCTGCAATGTCACTTTTAGCAGAGATGAATAGGATATTTGGCATCAGTTTGCTTTGCATGTATGTGGCAACTGGTTTACATTCTAAGGGGGAATGAGAAGTATTATTTTTGGATCACAAAAGCCATGTCATGGAGTAACTACTATATCGACCCGCCTCTCTTTACACATGAACAAATGAGGCACAGAGGCTTATATACCCAAGGAAAAACAGGTAATAAGTGGAAGAAATTGTATTCAATTTTTCAATTTTGTTGGACATAACCTACTTTATGTAACCAATTTCTTTTTTTACGATATTCATTTTTCCACAATTTGATAATATTCAAATGTATATACTATCCTAGCTGAAGATAGTTACTTAAGCCTTCCTGATGTACACTTTGACATTTTATGTATTATTGAAAACTACAGTTGTCCCAATAGTTTTCCTTACTTATAGAGAAAACAAACATTCTAAATTGTAGAGTTTCTAGCACTTGCCTACTACTATCATTCTGCCAGTAAAATTCTACTATCATTCTATTACTATCATTCATTATATATGTGTGTGTGTGTGTGTGTGTGTGTGTGTGTGTGTATATATATATATATATATATATATATATTAACCTTACTCATGCATTGCACATTTTGGCGTGTCAGAGGTTTTGTGTCTCTTCTGCCGCAGTTACATGCTTAATTGCTCTTTGAGTCCTCCAGTTGAGGAACCAACAAACTTTTTCTGTAAAGGACAAGATGGTAAATACCATTGGCTTTGTGGGGAACGGTCTTAGTTGTAGCCATCATAGGTCTCCAGAGCCATAAACGAATGGATGTGAGAACTTGGCCCACTGGACACAGTTTGCCCACTGTGCCATAAGCATGAATATGATTCCATCTCATGTAGATCAAGAGACTGACACATTGCAGGCAGATTCTAAATCGTGGTGTGGTAGTTAGGTGAATAGACTTTGGAGCCCGATTGCGTTTATCCCTTGGCTTTATCTAAAAGCACAGAAATATTAATAGTTTCTACATTATAAAGTTGTTGTGAGCATAAAATGCACCAGTATATATGAAATACTTATAGTAGTTTAGACATATAACAGAGCTATGTGAGTGCTTACACATATAACTATTGTTGTAATCAATCATTATTTCTATTTCATGAGAAACGTTCTATTAATATCAAGCATAATGGGCTATTGAACTTCCACTAACAAATTTTATAGATTTAATCCTCGTATCAATTCACAGAGCTTTGCATTATCTAAATTTGGTTTACATTGTAGGAGGACAAGCACATTTAAACCCATCATGGATAATAATTGCACAGTTTGCTCTGTTACACTGAGGAGTAAAACCCAGGGGTTCTCTGTGAGCTTCCCTCTCCTTATTCACAGTAGGAACAAACATGGTTTTATAAACTTCCCATCACTGAGCCATTTTTTTTTATCACCAATCTCCCTTGAATGTGAAGCAGTTTCATTTATAATGCCTATCGTTTTAAAGCTCTGCAATGATGTGCAATCACATCAATTTCCGTGGACAGACAGTAACAAAAACTATTAATTATTTCCACAGTAATGAACAGTCAAATATCCAATATATTTGGTTCTAAATAAAAATGCCACTATCATATAAAATTGAAACCAAGTCTTAATCCATTTATTTTTTCAAAACTATATTGACAAAATTTATTGTAGAGAATTATTGATACTTGTATTTGCCAAAACATTTTTACAGAAAAAAAAGAAGTTTCTCCTGAGAGTGGAAAACAACACCATAATATACAGAAATTGTGCTCTTTTTTCATTGCCTCCTTTTGTACACTTCATTCAATACAACCCAGAGATCATAAAGGTGGTATTAGATGAATACCTGTTGATTTATTAATTAGAAAAGTTAAAAAGAAAGTTAAAGAAAAAGGACAGAAAAGGTAACTATGACTTTTCAGGATAAGCAATTGTAGCATTTTAACAATGTTAAACAGGCAGAATTTTATGAGAAAAATAATATTTATTTTTCATACTGAAATAATTATTTAGGAGTTTACAATATAGCTTTTATTTCCTTTTGTATTTTTTTATTTCCTTTGTATTTTATATTTTTGGGAACTCTTTTCATGTATATTTATATTCTACACATAGAATTTCCTCAGATCTCAGTATTCTCTGCATATAAATGAAGAGATAGTAGAGATAGTATATATATATATATATATATATATATATATATATATATTCTTTTTATAGGTAGAAATGGTAAAATCTAGACTAATTAAGTAACATGCTCAAGGGGAACATGTGTCTGCAAAGGCAGGACTTGAAATAGGTGTTTGATTCTAATGCACTTGCTTTCACCGACTACACTGCATTTATTCTTAGAGAAAAATAAAGATAGCTTATGTTATTTCAAAGGAAAAAAATTCATGGCGATAACATATTGACTTATAAATCTGAGTAAAAGCAAATCACTGTGAATGTAAGCCAGTGAATGTACTCAATTTTGGTTCAGGACCTTTCTTATTTGTGACTATCTTTTTTTATAGATTTTATTTTTAAGCAATCTCTACAGCCAATATGGGGCTCAAAGTCACAACCCCAAGATCAAGAGTCGCATGGTCTACTGACTGAGCCAACCAGGCACCCCAATCTCTGATTATTTTTGATTTCACATTTAATTTCCAACCAAATTTACTACAGTGTTCTAGAAGAAATTACATTCTTACATTCTAGCAACATTTACCCAGTGTTTGATCTATTCTTCTCTGACAAATTCACCTATAGAGGTAACACATTTACTATTTCAATCACAATACCCATGAAGACTGACATTCATGTAGTCATGGCACTGAAAATTTTAACACACATACATATACCCACACAAACATATATTTCTAACTATTAGATCGAAGGGGCATATGAGATGATAGGGGTGCTTCACCATTTTCTGCTAACATAATTAAGAAACTGAATGGATATAATTTATAGGTGACATGGAAGAAAGGTAATTAGGCAAGGTAGTTGTTTGGTAACTCATAATCTATAAAATTCTAAAGACAAATGCTTTTTCTGTGGGTAAAATTGAAAAGCCACCCATCTTTGATCTATTCAATGATTCATTTATAAAACTAAGCAATGCATTTTCAAAGAATGTACATAAACTTAAAAAAAAAAGGGGGCGCCTGGGTGGCGCAGTCGGTTAAGCGTCCGACTTCAGTCAGGTCACGATCTCGCGGTCCGTGAGTTCGAGCCCCGCGTCAGGCTCTGGGCTGATGGCTCAGAGCCTGGAGCCTGTTTCCGATTCTGTGTCTCCCTCTCTCTCTGCCCCTCCCCCATTCATGCTCTGTCTCTCTCTGTCCCAAAAATAAATAAATGTTGAAAAAAAATTAAAAAAAAAAAAGGTGCATTGCAGCATACTGTATGCTAGTGAAAGGTCTTCAGAGCTGAAGGGTGGCTAGCCATGGGTGTAGAGGAGCCCTTGTGTCTTCCCTCAGCTCATTGGGATTCACTAATTTACTGATACAGTTACTGAACTGATTTATTGTCGCAGGAAGTAACGGAGTTGCCAATCCTACAAATCTAACAGAGCTGTCAAGTCTCGTCATCTCATTCCATGTAAAAATTAAATATCATTGGTTACATCAAAGTTACGAATTCATCCATTCGAAATTTGGGTTTGAAATATATTGAACAAATCATTAAGTGTTCCTCGTTTTAAGGTGAAATGACATGTATGGTCATGTCCATAGAGCCAAAACAAAATTGTTTCCTGCATGTGATTGGCACGATGATAATCATTTAATGAAGGGGTGACTGACAAAAAGAAACCATAATAAATTATGATTAAGGTAAAGATATTAGTCTACAAACGCTATTGTCTCACTGAAAATCTGTAGAAAAGGCAAGGAAATCAGGCATATTCATTGTTTTATCCACAAGCACATTGAAGTGGATACGACTAATCAATTGCTTTAACCTTCCGTATTCATTAAATATCATTGAGCTGCACTGAAATTTCTTTAAAAATTGATATAAAGCCATAATAATCTATTTGAAAATAATTCCAAATTTGAATATAACTTTTCTTTATTTCCATTTACAGCAATACCATATTATAATTTTATGCTTAATTTGGATAAAGGTATGTTGTGAAACAATTAGGCATGTTTTTTCTGACACTTCGGTGACTATATACATGCGATTATTTTCCTTACTAATTTTTATTTTTAAATGTTTATCTATTTTTGAGAGAGAGAGAGAGAGAGAGAGAGAGAGAGAGAGCATGCATGCATGTGCTCATGAATGTGGGAGAGGGGCAGAGAATGGGGCGGGCCTGGACAGAGGATCTGAAGCGGGCTCCACGCTACCAGAACAAAGCCTGAGGCAGGGCTCGAACTCAACAACGGTGAGTGAGATCGTGACCTGAGCTAAAGTCAGACACTTAACTGACGGAGCCACCCAGGCGTCCCTTTTATTACTAATTTTAAAAAGTCCATTCATTACTCTAATTAAAAAAAGTTATCCAACCTTTATATCCACTGCGTGCCCGTGTTTCTAAAGGCACAGGCCAGCTGGTAATGACGGGTCGTTAGTCCATGTTCGCCATATTGTTCAAGCAAACAGAGGGAAGGACTCAACCCACATGACAAAGTAGACATTTATTAGTTTGTACATTTTTTTTGACTACATTGTTTTGAATTTTTTAGTAAATTACTAGCAGAGAAAGGGGCCAAAAGATAATTTTCAGATACTACTTTTTTTTTTTTTTTTCATATAAACGTATAGCCTTAAGGAATCCAACTGGGGCAAGTGGGGGAATGACTTATCAATGTTGTCTTTATATCAATGATATCTGTCAGATAGAAAGATAGTACAAATGATACTTACAGTTTTAAACTTTCTAGCAGCCACACCATAAAAACATAACAGGTAAAATTAATCATGATAATACATCTTACTTTAATACCTCTATCCAAAACATCATCGTTTCAACATACACTCAATAAAAAATATTGTTAATGAGAGTTTTCATTCTTTTTTTCATACTAGGAATTAAAAATCCATGTATATTTTAATTTACAGAACAATTCAATTTGAACATTAAATTTTCAACAGAGTGAAATATAGTTCTAGCAAAACAATACAATTGTCTTTAATTTAAAAATATTATATTATTTCAGCATATATAGATATTTAATAATAAATTATTAATTAATAATTAATATTACATCAATTCAAATGAGCTAAAGTTAAAAATTCTGTTGGTTGTGCTAGCCACATTTTAAATATTCAATAGACACATATGCCTATTATGGTATCTTACTATCTTACTGGGCAGTCTAAACAGGTAACAAATCAGAAAGCTAGAGCCTATTTCTTAAATAATGTATCATTTCTGATACAATACAGCCAATAAGTATAGTGTTTTATGTTTATGAAGTATATGATATTTCTATAGTTAGTCTCTAAAAGTGCATTAATATTCACTATATGCCAGAATGATAATCCTGGGTTAAGTACATACACTTTCATTCTTTCTTAAAATATATAGATAGATACATAATTGCCATTTTTTCTATTTCTGTTTACAATTATTTATATATTTGGAGAAAGAGAGAGAATGTGGTAAGAAGCAGAGAGAAAGGAGAGAGAACCCAAGCAGGCCCAGTGCTGTCAGCACACAGTGCAATGAGGGTCTCAATCTCAGGACCCTGAGATCATGACCTGAGTTGAAATCGAGAGTTGGATGCTTAACCGACTGAGCCACACAGGCGCCCTCATAATTGCCATTTTTGAAGTGACTGACTTAGTTAGCTCTGAAAGAAGTTAGTTTGAATTTTATTACTATAATATTATTTAGACATTCAATATATGAAATGGTCACATTTAATGAACAAGACAGTACAATTTCAATACTATTATGTGACAGAAGCAGGGAATATAACCAAGAGCCTTGCTTTGTATAACAGGAAGATTAGGAGATTCTCAGAAGGGAAAAGCATGGCAGCTAGCATGAAAAGCAATTAAACAAACCACACAAAACTCACTGGTCACAGCATCCCTGTTCCACCCAAACAATACAGCCCTCTCATAAGCACTCTGCACTTGAAGGAACAATGAATTCAAAGTTCAAGGAAACACAAAATTAATAATAATAAATGAAGATTAAGGTATTCCTGTTTGCCCTCTATTATTAACTGTTTTTTTTCAGAATTCAATATAACTTCTTGTCAAAAGACACAAAATTGGTGATAGATATGAAATTAATTTAAGTCCACATTTAAAAAAAAATACTAAGGCGAGAGAAGTTGAAAACAGCAATGTGGGAGATCACATAATAAAATCCTGGAGGAAGTAATGGGAATGGATTTCACAAGCCCAAGTTAGAATTAATAAAAACGTGAAAGAATACATGCAGATATACTACTGTCAGTAAATTAAATTACATGGAAGAAAGAACAATTCTGTAGTTCAAAGCCTTTTATTTGAATACTATTTCACATAGCTACTGAAAAATTGCTCGATCTCTCTCAACCTCGATCTTGTCTTTCATCAAAAGGGTTAATTGAAGGTGAGGATGCTAGGAATAGAAAAAAATATGGGGCCAATCATTCAGAGTCATTCAATAAATAGAGTTCTGGTTAATAATAATTATAAGTGCCAATAATTGAGTTCTGATTACATATACTTGTATGCTTACTGTGAACCTTATATCCTTTCATATAGCTCATGAAAATGAAATTAGTGTCCACATTTAAGACATAGAAGTTTGGGGCGCCTGAGTAGCTTAGTTGGTTAAGTGTCTGACTCTTGATTTTGGCTCAGGTCATGATCTCACAGTTTGTGATTTCCAGCCCCACCTCAAGCTCTGCACTGAAACAGCACAGAGCCTGCTTGGGATCCTCTCTCCCCGGTCTCCTGTTTGCTTTCTCTCTCTCTCAAAATAAAATAAACATTAATGAATTTTAAGACAAGGAGGTCTACACTCAGTGATATCAAACCTCAAACAAAATTACGTAACTAGTATGGTAGAGAAAACATGACATAATTTAGTAACTACTCATATATCAGGAGAAATATTTAATTAAAATTTTAATAATTGAATTGCCCTAGCCATAGTGTACAATGAATCTATCATAGAAAACCTCCTGTGTAGTACCTGGTTAAAGAAGAAGAGTGGTACTCACCATAATTTGCTACTGTAATAACATCTATGCATCTATATATTTAAGTATATCAGTGTATGTATTATATCTATGAGATAGGATTATTAATGGCAGTGCAAGTAATCCTTATCAAGTCAATTCTATATTGACATCAATTTTGGTAAAGAGATGCATTACATTTCTAGAAGTTTCTTGTAAAGTTCAGCAACATAATTCTTTTTACTTACAGAATATTCATAATCAAATTACTTGTGTTCATAATAAAACTCTTAAATTGCAATGGCTTACTCTAGAAAACGCTGTTTTCTAGAAATATGAATCTGATTGACAATAGTCAGTAAAGCTTATTTTTGTTTATTAGGTTGCAAAGACAGACATTAATGTAAAAGTACAGTTACTCAACTTGTTTTCAGTGAGCTTCTATTGGTTTCCAATCTTTCAGATTTAGCACCGTAATGCCATACGGCTTTTACATTTTAACAAGTTGCGAAACTATAGCAAGAGTAAAGGTGCTAAAATTAAGTAGATATAAAGGTTATTGGAATTTAGAATGCCTAAGAATGGAAATTATGATTGGTGTATCATTTTACTAGAACATTTGAAATTCATTCATTTATTCAATATACTTAGCAAATATTTATCAAACAACTTCTACCTGATTTGCTGTATTTTACAAAACAGATAAGGTCATTGCCTGGAAAAAGACTGAATTTCTGGTTCTAAGGGGTCATGGAGCATAGGGAAATGACAATAGTCCATTCCATGGAGAGAATGACAATTTTGTGAGGACGGGTAATTAAGGAAGAGGAGTAATTAAAAATGGAGTACAGTTTGTATTAGAAAAGCCTGGAAGGATAATTGGCAATAAATAAATATAGTACAGTATATAGAAAAATTATTATTTCTTTTATTTGTATTGACTGAAGAATCCAAGAGTAAATTGTGCATGAAATAAACTATCACCAAATTTTAAATAAATATTTTGCAAATGTTTGTTTTGAGACTCCCAGGATGGGTTTTTTTTTTTGGGGGGGGGGTGGAACAATACCTGAATTCCACGAAGTATTAAAGTTTCAAATTTTTGCTAAACAGTCAATAATTCTAGGAACTTAATCTCAAATATAGACCTAACTACTCAGTGAGGTCTCCTGTCCCACATCTAGAATATTTCCACATAGCCATAAGCGTGTTTTCACATAGATGCTTCATAGTCAACATGTCTAAAACTAAGCCTTTTATCTTTTTTATTGCCCAAGAACAGCTTCCCTACAAACCTCCATTTCTATCAAAGCAAGAAAACAAACAAAAACAAACCAATCACTTCAATAATTTAGACTGAATTCTGATTCTTTCCACTTTTCAGTCACCGTATCTATCCAGTCTTTCTTCCTTATTCTTTATTCATACCAATTTTTCAACTATGTACCTCTTGAATTTATTTAAATTTCCCCAAAAATGTCATTATAGAATTCTGAGGGAAAAACAGTGGGAGAAATGATCCAAGAAATGATCCAAATGTTTTTAAAATTGTTCACAGTGTTGGGGCACCCGAGTGGCTCGGTTGGTTAAGCGTCCAACTCAATTTTGGCTCAGGTCGGGATCTCATGGTTGTGAGATCGAGCCCCACTTCAAGCTCTGCACTGAACTAGGAGCCTGCTTTGGGTTCTCTCGCCCCCTCCTTCTCCCTCTGCCCCTTCCCTGCTTTATCTCTCTCTCTCAAAATAAATAAGTAACATTAAAAAATGGATTTTAAAATTATTCATTGTGTTTATCAATTTCCATATATCTAGGACAATGTTATTTACAACTGTTAACTTAAAATAGTATTTTTGAAAATGTTGATAAAAAGACCAAGTTTTTCTGCTAATTATTTTGCTGAACATCTGATTTACAATACATTTTAATATATTAAATTAATGGTCAAATAATTAAACTGTAATTAACTGGATGCACACATGTGTAAAATACATATATTTTTCATGTCTGCATTTAACAAATTTATAAGATAGGCATATTTATTATAGTCAAGGAATATAAAACTTATAGAATTTGAATACATTGCCCAAGATTATGTAACTGATAAGCTTCAAACTAAATTTTGAAACCTGTGTTTTCTACATACAGTAACATGAATGTCAGGGTGGTTAAATGGGACTTTATTGCTGGCTGTGTGTCACCAGGATTTCTAAACGTTTGTGTGCTAAGTAAAAACTCAATTCCCATGTCTACATAACATGCTTCTCTTTCAGTCTTTCTCACATAAGGAATTTACATTCCTGGGTACTCAGCTGACCAAATTATACAATTAGGAAATCTTGTTTTCTGTTCTTCTCCGCCTACACAACTGTCCTTCAGCAAGTTGTGATCAATGTATCTATGAAATCCCCATGTTCCTGTTTTCTTTTTTTCTTTCACTAAGGCATGAAGCCAACCCCCCATCATTTATCAGTTGAACTCTTTTGTTGCCCTTCTAAGTGGTCTACAAATTTCCAGTAATTCACCTACAAAATTCATATGGTCATATTGGTCAAAGTGATATTTTCTTTTTTTTTTTAATTTTTTTTAACGTTTCTTTATTTTTGAGACAGAGAGAGAGCATGGACGGGGGAGGGTCAGAGAGAGAGGGAGATACAGAATCTGAAACAGGCTCCAGGCTCTGAGCCATCAGCACAGAACCTGACGCAGGGCTTGTACTCATGAACCGTGAGATCATGACCTGGGCCGAAGTTGGACACTTAACCGACTGAGCCACCCAGGTGCCCCTAAAGTGATATTTTCATTTATATATTATATCACATGGCTCCTTTGCTTAAAATCCTGTGCCCTCTCTTTGCACTGCAAGAAATGCTCTCATCGTCCTTTGATTTACTAAGCTTTCTGATCTGTATCTGCCTACTTACCCAGTCTTCACCTAGCACTAATGTTTTTATCTGTTCTTAGAACTTGGCAACCTCTGTCTGATAGTAAGACCTTTGCATGCACTTTTCACGTGTCTGGAAAATTACTTCCCTAACTCTCTGTGTACAAGCTCTTCCTTAATGTTCAGCTCTAAAGTAGGTGTCATCCACTCAGAAAGTATTTGCCAGTCTGACCTTACTAACCATTCCGGAATTCTACCTGTTTCCCTCATGGAATATCTCTCCATGTGAAATGACCTCTTTGGGTATTTGTTCATTATCTGCCTTCCCTACCGGATTGAATACAAACCGTAGGTTTACTTTATCCTTGGCTCTTGGAGCAGGGTCTGACACATAGTAGGCTATCTATTAATACCTGTTGAATTCATGGATAATGGGTAAATTTAGCCAGAGAATAACTTTTTTTTCTGTATAGGAAAACGCATTTATATACACACACACATACACACTCACAAATATACAGAAGTATTCCTGCAAATGGAAGTATATATTTTAATTATAACACTCAGTACTGAGTTATTAATTTTTACTTGGTATTTTTAGATAGAGTGACATATTCATAAATCATTTTATTAATGGTTTATTTAGTTCTTGACATAAAATTTCATATTTAATTTTATATTTGAAATCAATATTCCATTCATTAGCAAAGCGAGTAACTTATACTTGCAGTAATTGGACCAGGACATGCGAAAGGGACCGATGTTTGAGAAATCATGAGCATTTTCTTCAGTTACTTAACATTCACAGAGTTTTCTGCTATCTGACTCATATTAGAGTAATTCCAAGGATATATAACTTCTAAATCTACTCCTAAGAGACAGAGTCACTTATTTTGATTTTCTAAACCTCACTCAGTATCTTAAAATGGTCTCTGGGGAATTTCACAAATTAATATTTTATCATATGCATACTGAAAACGTCACACAATGACACAAGATAAGAGGAACAGAGTAAAAAAGTATGCAATTAATTTCAAAAAGATAAAATTCTAAAAATTAAGTAAAAATCACCAGAACAAGAAAAAATGTTGAAAGTCATAATCTTATCCAGAAAACTGGATAAAAACTGTTATAAAATTGCCTCTCTTTGTATGTATGTTAATGCATTTGTATCACAGTTTTTACCTTCTGAAATAATATTTACTACAGAAAATACTCTGTGATTTTGTCAAAAAGAATGACTTGAGATAAAAAAAATTCAAAACTTTCTAAATACACACACGCACACACACACACACACACACACACACACATACCCTTCGTAATTTGAAATTCAGTGTATTATTTCATTCTTATTTGAAGATGTTTTTCTTGCATAATTGTTATTATGGCCCTGCGTCATAAATTCACAGTCAACACAGATAACTTTTGATGGCTTCTGAAACAAAATACTTGTTAGTTACATGGCTTCTCCTACCCATTATGATTATAATAAAGCTTGATGTCAAATAAAGACATATAAAACAGATAAACAAAACCATTCACAGAGAGTTGCTTTGTAAATAACAGATTATTTTTAAAAAAAGAAAAGCTATGTTACCAAATAATAATGAAATAATAATTCATATGAAGAAGAAATAATCAACCAACAAAACCAAAAAGCCTTAAAGAATCCAGTGAAATTAATCATCATAAATTCTGGGATAAAAGTCGAAAAGATTGCCCCCTCCGTTAATGGAACTTATCAAAAATGAAATACATTAAAATAGAGATTTAGGATTACTTTTTTAAATGATTATTCTGTCAAGTATTTTCCTCAAAACTGCTATAAAATCAGCAGAAAAAAATAATTTAACAAATCACAAGTCCAAGTAGAAAAAGAGCAATAATGCAACTGGTTATTAAAAAATAATAGGAACTATCAAGAATTAGATAAAGTTTCAAGAGAAGCACCATCATCTATAAAGTTCACATACATTTGCTGAGGTGTCTTAGGATGCTGAGGTGTCTTAGGAAGGATTAATCCTTGAATATTATGCCAATGTTTGTGGACTAGAAAGTGCACTTGGTCTTATTGAAGTGAATAGTAAATTCCGTGAGAAAATAAATCATAATAATATCATAAAAAGTGAATTTAAAAATACATAAATGATTCCAAGTCTGTCATCAGGTTTGATGTAAAAACAACGCAGTCTGATTTATCTCTAGAGAGGTAAGTTTTTCAGATGATTAAAAACATTACATAATTGCCTTTCTCTTAGGAAATCTTAACATTCTGAAATTTCAAAAATATGATATGAAAACACATGGGATGATAATAATATTGGAGAGAAAGAGACAATTGAAGGAAAGGCATGCACAATTAATAGAGGGTTCCTTTTTTCAGAAAGATCACATTACATGCAAAAATCATTCTGAGAGAATGAAAGTGAGATTAGGATTCCATTTACATTGTATAAGTAAATAGAATAAAGTTAAATGGTAACTTTGGTAATCACTAAACTATACACAATGAAAAAGACTGTCTCAATGGAAATACACCCGTGCAAATGCACAGGTAATAACAGACCACAAGACGCAAATGTTCATTTATTAAAAACGCATCTGAAAAAGTCTGCACTCATTTGAATCTTGATAGAAAGTAGTTTTGAACACCATGTTCGTGGCATGAGAAAACTTGAAGGTATTTTGGAGGTATTCCCTGAAACATGAATAAACAATTCTAGGGTCAGCTGAAAGGATTCAAGTTATTTAGAGGGAAGGGCAGAAAATGGACTAGCATTTTCTCAAAAATGTACACAATCTAATAAATGGGAAAAGCACTACAGAAGAGAAGAATATTCAATTCTACATGTTAGCTAGTTCATATCTTGAATGAGTTACTCAGATGTGTGCAGAGGACAAACCATTTGATTTGCAATACTGAAAAGCCTACATTTACAGTTAAAAAGATAGCCTAAAAGGGGTGCGTGGGTAGCTCAGTCCTTTAAGTATACGACTTAGGGTTAGTTCATGATCTCATGGTTCCTGGGTGCAAGCTCTGCATTGGGCTCTGTGCTGACAGCTCAGAGCCTGGAGCCTGCTTCACATTCTGTGTCTCCCTGTCTCTCTGCCCCTCCCCTGCTCATGCTGTGTCTCTGTCTCTCAAAAATAAATAAATGCTAAATTAAAAAATTTAGAAAAACAAAGCTAGCCTGAAAATCGAAAATGATATTGAAAAATCATTGTTATTAGAGATCGTTCATGGTATAATTTGCTGACAGTTTGTAAACCATGACGTATATTTAATAATTTAGCTATTGTGTTGCTCCAAAGTATATATTGTAAATATATTAGGAGGTCTATTGCCTTAAATTTTCTTGGTAAACACGATCATATTGTTTGCTAGATATTTATTTTCCAGAAATTATTTAGCAATTCCCATTTACTCATATTAGTAGCAAACCTTTAAAATAAAATAAGCTTAGTTCAGCAAATATTGGATATATGTCCTATAAAACTAATGTATATTTTCTCTATTAACACAGGTATGACTACGAACAGTTTGTTTCCATCATTATGAAACCTAAATTAGTTAGAACATATTCCAGAAATAAATAATGAAGTGACACCACCTTTTCATCTTCAGCTCTGACAAGCAGCGGAAGATATTGACTTAGTAAATACATTCTAAAATGTGCAGTGAAGTTCGTTTTACCAAAAAAAAAAAAAAAAAAAAAATCTCTGGCTGAAAAAGTTGAAGATAATGAGAGGTGAGAGCAGTAAGCTCTCCTTCCTCTATGCCCCCAAGTCACATGAAATTAGGGAGCACTTTTTGTGTCACCAATCATAGTATTTCCTACAGATGAGAAAGAAGGACAGATGGTGAACTCCAATAATCAAACATTTATCAAAGGACACACTAGGAGTATCCAACTTAGAGACAGACACCAGAACTCTAGCTCTCCCAGATGTTAATAGCTATATAAAAATAGTAGTCAGAGCCAATTTTTATGTAGTTCTGACATGCCAGGCTCTCCTCTAAGCCCTTTTCATGGGTCAACCTTATGAGGAAGGTGATCTTAGAAGCCTATTACCAAAAGATAAGCAGGGATGTTAAGAACTTTCCTCAGATGATGCAGCTAGTGTTCAATATTAACCAAGAGAATTTGACTTAGCCTCTTGGTTAGAGTACCTCTTCCTATAAATTCCTTCTTGGGGAGATTCTGTTAAACACACACATGAATGTGTGTGCCCACAAAGGTGGACCACTACATTTTCTTGTAAATACTTTGCTGTGAAGTCTTCGTTTTTTTTTTTTTTTTTTAAGAGTGAAAGAACATCTCTGATTAATTTAATATAATTTATTGTCAAATTGGCTCACATTCAGTGTGTACAGTGTGCTCTTGGTTTTGGGGGTAGAGTCCTGTGGTTCATCGCTTACATACGATACCCAGTGCTCATCCCAACAAGTGCCCTCCTCAATGCCCATCACTGAAGTCTTCATTTCTTTCTATAGGAATTCTGACTGTGAGCTTTATTTTTTTATTTTTTGGTGTTTTTATTCTTCTTAATTATCCCACTCAAATACAAGGAATATATTCAGAACAAATGGAGATTTCAGTAATACATTGTATCCGTGAAAATAACTAATTGTAAAATGACTTCAGCTTAACCGTGTGCATGTGTCTGTATATATATATATATATACATGTATATATGACATATACATGTGTGCGCCCACAAAAATGCAACATATACGTGTTGTCATGGCCTATCTGCTTCCATAACTCACATGTCACATTCACAATTCTAACCACTTTTATTGTTTTTCCTTTATGTATTGATTCAAGAAAACAAGGTACAGATTTACTTTCTCTCTAAAAAGAGATAATTAAGTAAGGACTTTTTTTCGGTAATCTTGTAATATGTAACTTTGTTTTATCCAAAAACAGCAATTACTGTCTCCTAATTACTTTCTTGGGATTTTTGAATACTCAGAGAAACACTGAACATTAACCAAGGAGGCAGATTATATCAGCCTTGAGATTCTCACCTCTAAAGGCTGCAATTTGTTGAACCCTAGAACAATGGTTGTACTGATGAAATCCATGACTATCATGTGACTCCTTTTGAAGATGTTTTTGGGCAGCCTTGGTTGTCAATACATCAAACTCGCTGACCCCCTGCCCCCTGCAAGCAGCTAATGGTCAATAAGCATCTCAAAATCTTTTTGTCCACTCTGTTGGAACTTGCTTTTGTAAAAGGTAAATCTGAGAACCGACAAGAGTTTGGGACTTAATCTTCATAAAATATCTATAGTTAACTCAAAAATATGCAATAATCTAACCTGTGGAAAAATCTATATACTTCAACATTATGTTCTGTTATATATTTCGTTTCTTTTTAGAGTTCTAAAAAGAAATCAACTTAAACTTTTATTTCCTTAGGAACTCTTAATGTAAAAAAATAGTACATTTGCTGATAAATATTTGTAAAACTATGTTCAGTTATACTTCCTCAATAAAATACATTAATTGTAGTGATATAGTTTCATAAAACATAAATAGGATCTTTTATATTTTGTTTTAGTCTCAGTCATAAGCTAAAATAAAAATAATTTGAATTAGAAATTTCTATGTCATTTAAACAGTGCACAGGTGACTCTTGAATCTTCATACTTTGTAAAACTCTTAGACTATTTTATTGTCTCTTTCTAATTGAGTGTAGATGAATTCAGATCCAAGATAACTTATTTGGCATTTTATTTAACAGTAGTAAGTCAGAAGAAAACAAACAAGCAAACAAACAAAAAACTATACTAAAAGAAAAATGTTCCTTTTCTTTCTCTGCTTAATACATCAATCATCCTGTGTTGTTACTAACTACTTTTCATGAAAACAGAAATTTTAACCCCTAACATTTATCCTATGAAATACTTGCCTAACAATTCATGTTGGATGTGTGTTGTGTGTATGTGTGTGTGTGTGTGTGTGTGTGTGTGTGTGTGTGTGTGTTTTGTAATGTGGATGATTTCTCTTTCTTCTAAGATGTGTTTTTTAGCAAGTGACAGAAAATCCATCAATATCGTCTTCTAAAAAATTGATTTTCCCCCTACATAACGAGTAACTGTTAGGAAAAGCTTGCACTGTTTAATACTGTCATCAAGGACTTAGACCCTTTCTAAGGGTGATGTGCTGCGTCATCCTTGGGTTTTCAATTTGACCCACTCGCTGTCAGCTGACAGGCACAGACTGCATTCAAGAGCAGCGAGGGGCAACAGCCAAAAAGCTCTCTCACTTCCACTTTCAGACAAGGAACTGCTTTTGCAGAAGTCTCCAACAGAGTTTTCACTGATCTGAATGGGAACACATATACATCTTTAACTGCAGTGGAGATGGAGGAAGCAATCACTTGGTTTTGCATTTTCCACTCTTATGGTGGGAGGGAGCAAGGGGAAGGTGGTTGTGATAGGACTTTGGATGCCAGTCAGCACCACTTACAATAAGATCATTTGCATAAAAATTGTATTATTTAGAACTAGGTGCTGAAACAAACATGAAATGCAGAGTATTCCTAGATATCAGGTGAACTTCCATGAAAGGCTACCCTAAGATTTATATATTTTATTAAAAGTTTAAAAAATTTAAAGAAATATTAAAAATTATTATCATTTTTAGTGATTAGATACTTTAAAAGAGATTGAAAGATTTTTGGATATTCTAATGAAAAAAAAATCTTTCAGAATCATGTGTTACCACAAGAGTCTCACAGATAAATATATTGGTTCAAAATAAACATGAAATATGCATGTATTTCATTAAACCAACTGAAGTGCAAATATTGGAATAAAGTGAAATAATGAAATAGGGCAAATACAACAAAACAGAGTATAAGTGCATATATATATATATATATATATATATATATATAAACCTAAATATATGTTATATATTTATATGTTTGAATATATAATATACTAAATAAGTACATAATATATAACATATATATTCTTATATGTATTCACCAAACACAACAAAAGCACAATAATGATACTATTCGAGCTATCTGCTTTAAAGCCATACCCATATTTTTAAAAACTTCTTTTATCTGATCTCTATGAACAAAAATTATCTAGCCCCCGTTTTATTGACAAATTCATCATGGAGACATCCTCATAGAAATGATATATCACTCCGATAGTTGTAAAAGATATTTTAATTTCTAAATGTGTATAGTATTAAAATTCTAGGAAAAATTCGAACTTACTTCTTTGTTGTACAATAAAAGACTATGTTTTTCCAAATGTATGTACCAGTTCCAGTTATAGCCAAATTGATTGAAAAAATAGCCCATTAACTAAGTTGTTCATGATATAAGTAGGGAGAGGAAGAATTTGGTTTATTATGCCCAAGTATTCAGACACACAGATCCTTTACTTTCTCAGGAATTTTTAAAAAATGTACATAATCATGATATATGACAAAATAATTATTCCAAATCCAATGTGCTTTTAAGATGTGCTCCAGGCACCTGGGTGCCTTATTGGGTTATGCATCTGAGTCTTGATTTCGGCTCAAGTCACGATCTCACAGTTCGTGGCTTTAAGCCCCGCATCGGGCTCTGCACTGACAGCATGGAACCTGCTTGGGATTCTGTCTCCCTGTCTCTCTCTCCCCATTCCCCTGCTCGCTCTCTATCTCTTTCTCAAAATAAATAAACACACATTAAAAATATGCTTAAAATTGGCTTTTAAAACTTGTTATAGATTATTTAATAATATTAATCCTTTCAGCCACATATAGCTTTATAATCATTTAAGTGACACATGGGTTGACTAATGTATATTAAATTAACAACTTCAGAAAGTGCATTTTTATATAAATAAATATTTAAATTACATATGAAGTTTAGCTTTGCAACTGAAGTCATATTACATTTTACCTGCAGTCAGTCTTTACATGGGAATTAAATCATTGTGTCCTTTTCTTTCCATTTTCTCCAAAACACATAAAAAATAAAAAGACTGACTTCATTTTTAATGAAAACAAGGGACATTCATAATCCCAATCACAACATATAATGCCTGAGAGCCCCAATCACCAGATGTAATGCCTGAGAACAGGTGGAGAAATGAAAAGTATATAAGCAAATGGAGCAAAGTTAACCATAAGTTATCACATATATAAAATAAAAATAATAACCTATAAAAGCAGGACCTGAAATTGTCCTAGAATTAAAAAAAAATCATAACATAAATGCAAAAATCAGCAAACATATTGGAAGAAAATTTTAAAGTCTTCAGAAATTAGAATAGAAAACATGAAGATTACAATAGGCGATAGATTTGAAGATCAATCCAGGAGGACTGTAAAATGGACTACTAGTAAGAGTTGTATTAAGAGAAAAAAGATGAAACATTGTTTTTGAACAAAAATACAGTTTTTTTCAGGCTTGAAGATAAACATCCTTTGCCAAGCTTATTACTCAGAAATTTCAGAACTTTATAGATGAAACGAAGATTCTGAGAAAAAGATATCAGTTCTCGTTCAAAGGATCTGGAATAGGAAAGCCGTGTGCTTCCCCATCACTCACTATGATATAATGTGGAAGAAAGAACAAGGATATTTCAGAGCTACAGAGTTCCAAACGATCTCTTTATTCCATTTCCAAGAAAACTATTATAAGTTCTGCTATATCAAAACGAGGAAGTAAATCAAGATGGAGGAAAACATGAGTTCAGATGGGGGTTGGGAGGGGAAAAAATAGCAGAAGAGCAGAGGGAACTGTTAGCAAATCGATATTCCAGGGCTATTCCATGCGGTGTCCCAGATGAAGCAAGAGGTGTAAAACCACCGGGAAGGGTGTCCCATGACACACAGACTTGAGAACTGGATAAACCAGATCATCTCACAAAGTTCACTCTCTAGAAAATCCTATTGCCACTTCACTTAGACACTGGAGAGTATGAAACGGTGAACCCAAGGTTAAAACAAACAAACAGTATTTTCAAACAAACAATATGAAGCAAAAATTAACTCCGGGAAAACAGGAAAAAAAAAAAAAAACTATGGGAAAAAATGATGATGCATGCTACGAGTCTCAGCGTGAAAAATATTTATATAGTATGTAAATTAAAAACCTGAATATAGATTTAACCAGGAATTCATGAGGAAGGTATGGGAGCTGGGGATTTACGGACTAAGATAGCTAGTATCTCCATCTGCAAGAAGAGGTTGGTAACTAAAATTGACACATCGATAGATAAATTAGTTAAAAGTATTTCTAAATGAAGTTTTTGGTGTTCAGCATTCTGGAGGTGGGGCAAAAACTGATTTTTGCTTTTCTTATCGTACTTCTTAACTCTTAGATGTTGCATTTTAAATCATATATTCTTATACTGATTTGAAAAAAAAATGATGCAGTCTCTCAAATTTAGCTTAAATCTAGTGTCTACCAATGTTTTCAACTCTGGTATATGAACCTTTAAAGAAATAGCTGCTTTAGTTTTATATTTGTTTTGTTTTTAAATAATGCAAATGGTTTTAGGCTGATATTTACAAGCATTCTCCTCCAAATAACACATTTTGTTTAAGACAGACTATATGCCAAATAGATGAAAATCCAGATTATGCTAACCCTCTTTTTTGTCTTAATTTTTAATTTTTTTCAACATTTATTTATTTATTTATTTATTTTGAGGGCTAGACAGACACAGAGCATGGATGGGGGAGGGGCAGAGAGAGAGGGAGACAAAATCTGTGAAGCAGGCTCCAGGCTCTGAGCTGTCAGCACAGAGCCAGATGCGGTATTTGAACTCATGAACCATTAGATCATGACCTGAACTGAAGTCAGTCACTTCACTGACTGAGCCACTCAGGTGTCCCTTATCTTAATTTTTTAAAAAGGAACTGATGTGGTACATACAGATTTTAATCAAATGTGAGACAGTATATGAGAGTGGCTATGAGCTTTGCTCTAAACTCAGACTCCATTGGTTCAGACTCCAGCTGTCTCATTTTCTGTGTGACCTTGGTCAAGTTACATGGCCTCTTTGTGCCTCACTTCTCTGATATTTAATAACACAAAATTAATAAAACAGAATCATAGTTTTGTGGGAACTAGATAATTCACAGTAATAAATTATCACTGCACTTAGCAGTAGGAAGAACTTTGTAATTATTAGTCATGTTATCACCATTCTCAGGACAAAGTGTTTTATGAGTTTGATAAAGAGACACTTCAGAGAAGTGGAAAAATTATTACACTTTTTATCTTTTTCACTTTCTTTTTTATATTTTATCATTACCTTTTTATTTTATTCTTCATTTCATTTATAAATATGGATTTTTACTTTTGTTAAAATAAGAGAAATTTATTTAATTAATTTTTATTTTTTAAATAATTTTTTAATGTTTTTATTTATTTTTGAGACAGAGACAGAGCGTGAGCAGGGGAAGGTCAGAGAGAGGGAGACACAGAATCTGAAACAGGCTCCAGGCTCTGAGCTGTCAGCACAGAGCCCGACGCGGGGCTCAAACTCACGGACTGTCAGATCCTTACCTGAGCCGAAGTCGACGCTTAACCGACTGAGCCACCCAGGCACCCCTGTTTATTTATTTTTTAAAATGTTTATTCATTTTTGAAAGAGAGCATGTGAGCGGGGGAGGGACAGACAGAGAAGAGGGCAGAAGATCCTATGTGGGCTTCGCTGACAGCAGTGAGCCCGATGCTCAACTTGAACCCATGAACCATGAGATCATGACCTGAGCCAAGTCCGATCCGATGCTCAACTGACCGAGCCACCCAGGTGCCTCAAAATAAAAGCATACTAAAAATGAAACCGTTTTCTTGAGTTTTCAGTCTCTTAATCAACTCTATCACAATGTACTCATTACACACTCACACACAATTACATATATAAGTTTTGTAGTAACTGAAAATGATAAAAGTCAAAACTATTCTGACTGCAAATCGCTGTGAAGAATTACGTAGCCAATCAAATGAGTCCTGAGCACAAATGCGGAAGATCCAACTGTTATCCATGGTCCTCCTCTTACTCCTGGTAGGATCTCTATCATGTCTGCTTTAAAGCTATATATAGAATTTTTAAACGTTAGAAAACATTTTAAAAAGGGCCGTGGGGGAGCACCTGGGTGGCTCAGTGGGTTAAGCGTCCAACTTCGGTTCAGGTCATGATCTCAGGGTTGGTGGGTTCCAGCCCCATGTCAGGCTCTGTGTGACAGCTCAGAGCCTGGAGCCTGCTTCAGATTTCGTGTCTCCCCCGCCTCTGCCCCTACCTGCTTGCGCTCTCTCTCTGTCTCGGAAAACTGAATAAACATTAAAAAAATAGTTTTAAATAAAAAAATAATAAAGTGATGTTTAGAAGTTTTATTTTGTTTTATTTTAACATTTTCAAATGTTACTAAATACCCCCCCCCCATAATGACCCTCTAATGTTATTGATTCTCCACCTCGTACAGG